>NC_090653.1:11235002-11535002 GCF_040937935.1 Hyperolius riggenbachi
CGCACCGCAACAGTGGAAACGAGCCCTAAGAAAACATTTGGAGCAGGAAAGAAGGGGCACCTGCTGAGGGTGGCCGAAAAGGGCGCCGCAATTATCATTAATACAGCGAAAAAGCAGAACCAAGGGCACCGCAATAAATATCATTAACAATATTAGAGTATTTGAAGTATGTTATAATTTTAGAAGCTTGCAACGTTATAGTTTTTGTCATATTATTTTGTTTGTGTGTACAGATGTTACGTTTTTAAAGACATTATCGTTTTTATGTGTAAAAGTGTGTTTTTGCAGAGGGAGTAGTTAGGGTTAGGCACCACCAGCGGGGTGGTTAGGGTTAGACACCACTAAGGGGTAGTTAGGGTTAGGCACCACTGAGGGGAATGGTTAGGGTTAGGCACCGCTTGGGCGGCGGTTAGTTTTAGGCCACATCGGGGGGTGGTTAGGGTTAGGCACCACTGAGGGGGGGTTAGGGTTAGGCGCCACCAGAGGAATGGTTAGGGTTAGGCACCGCTTGGGCGGCGGTTAGTTTTAGGCCCCATGGGGGGGGGGGGGGGGGTTTGGGTTAGGTACCACTGGGGGGTGGTTAGTTTTAGGCCACATCGGGGGGTGGTTAGGGTTAGGCACCACTGAGGGGGGGTTAGGGTTAGGCGCCACCAGGGGAATGGTTAGGGTTAGGCACCGCTTGGGCGGCGGTTAGTTTTAGGCCACATCGGGGGGGGGGGGGGGTGTTGGGTTAGGCACCACTGGGGGGTGGTTAGGATTAGGCCACATCGGGGGGTGGTTAGGGTTAGGCACCACTCAGGGGTGGTTAGGGTTAGGCACCACTGAGGGGTGGTTAGGGTTAGGCACCACTGGGGGGTGGTTAGGATTAGGCACTACCAGGGGAGGGTTCGGTGTAAGGGTAGGGTTGGGTTAAGCTGTTGAATTACGTAACAATATTTAACGTTAATATACTGTATTTTTGTTATTATTTTTTACAACAGTATTTATCGTTAACCAAGTTTGACAACAATGTTTATAGTTATCAGATTTCATTATCCATCGCCATTTCATTATCCACCCGGGCCCTTTTTTCACTGCGCTCTTTGTTCATGCACGCAAAAATTCTTCTTGTTATTGATAGCGAGACAGGTGAAAATGACGTTAAAAAAAACAGTTTTGCCATAGGGGCAAAAGTGAAAGCCGGGATTAATGGCAAAGAACAGTAATTGTGGCATCCGATAAATAGCGCTATTTATCGAGTGCCATAATTACGGTTCAATGCTACTAATCCCGGCTTTTGGGTGGTTTATAGGATACCCGAAGTGACATGATGAGATAGACATGGGTATGTACAGTGCCTAGCACACAAATAACTATGCTGTGTTCCTTTTTTTCTTTCTTTGCCTGAAAGAGTTAATTATCAGGTGTGTAAGTGGCTGACTCAGTCCTGACTCAGACAGGAAGTGACTACAGTGTGACCCTCACTGATAAGAAATTCCAACTGTAAAACACTTTCCTAGCAGAAAAATGGCTTCTGAGAGCAAAAAAGAGGTAAAAAGGGGAATTTTCTTATCAGTGAGGGTCACACTGTCGTCACTTCCTGTCTGAGTCAGGACTGAGTCAGCCACTTACACACCTGATAATTAACTCTTTCAGGCAGAGAAAGAAAGAAAAAGGAACGCAGCATAGTTATTTGTGTGCTAGGCACTGTACATACACGTCTGTCTCATCATGTCACACGTCACTTCGGGTATCCTTTTAGGGGTAAGGTAAGGCAGTGATGGTGGGGAGTGGGTAAGGGTTGGGCACGGGGAGGGGGAGTGGCAGGGGTTGGTTGTAGGACACCCGAGGTGACATGTGACATGATGAGATACTGTAGACATGTGTATGTACAGTGCCTAGCACACAAATAACTGTGCTGTGTTCCTTTTTTTCTTTCTCTGCCTGAAAGAGTTAAACATCAGGTATGCAAGTGACAGCTTCTGCCAGGATCGGACTGGATCAGACTATAGCATAACCCTCACTGATAAGGAATTACAGCCATAAAACACTTTCCTGTCAGTAAATGGCTTCTGAGAGCAGAAAAGAGATATACAACGGGTCAATAATTCATAGATTTAAGCTCTGGCATACTTTAATGAAGGTGTTATTGAGCAGAGAAAATGAAACAGTAAAAACTTAAATACTAGATTTAAATATGAAATAAAACTGTGGGATATCTAAAAAAAAGTCATTTACAGGAGAAGGAGGATAGTTACAATTGTTCTCATCAGTTTATTTCCTTCTTTCGTTTGTGTTTATGGGTCACGTTGCCTAGTTCCAGCACTGCCCTAGCACCCGAGGTGGAGCGGACTTCACATTTCTTTTAAGTTTATTTTCACCACGGATGTCCTTTAAGGTTAGTCAGTGGGGGGAGGGGTTAAGGGTTAGGCACCAGGGGGGTTGGTTAAGTTTAGGCAGTGGGGGGAGTGGATAAGGGTTAGGCACAAGGGGGGGTGGTTAAGGTTAGGCAGTGGGGGGAGTGGTTAAGGGTTAGGCACCAGGGGGGTTGGTTAAGGTTAGGCAGCAGGGGGGAGTGGTTAAGGGTTAGGTACCAGGGGGGTTGGTTAAGGTTAGGCAGTGGGGGGTAGAGTGGTTAAGGGTTAGTCACCAGGGGGGTTGGTTAAGGTTAGGCAGTGGGGGGAGTGGTTAAGGGTTAGGCACCAGGGGGGTTGGTTAAGGGTAGGCAGCAGGGGGAGTGGTTAAGGGTTAGGTACCAGGGGGGTTGGTTAAGGTTAGGCAGTGGGGGGTAGAGTGGTTAAGGGTTAGGCACCAGGGGGGTTGGTTAAGGTTAGGCAGCGGGGGGGATTGGTTAAGGGTTAGGCACCGGGGGGTTGGTTATGGTTAGGCAGCGGGGGGGGGAGTTGTTAAGGGTTAGGCACCAGGGGGGTTGGTTAAGGTTAGACAGTGGGGGGTAGAGTGGTTAAGGGTTAGGCACCAGGGGGGTTGGTTAAGGTTAGGCAGCAGGGGGGAGTGGTTAAGGGTTAGGCACCAGGGGTGTTGGTTATGGTTAAGCAGCAGGGGGGAGTGGTTAAGGGTTAGGCACCAGGGGGGTTGGATAAGGTTAGGCAGTGGGGGGAGTGGTTAAGGGTTAGGCACCAGGGGGGTTGGTTATGGTTAGGCAGCAAGGGGGAGTGGTTAAGGGTTAGGCACCAAGGGGGTTGGTTATGGTTAGGCAGTGAGGGATAGAGTGGTTAAGGGTTAGGCACAAAGGGGCAAGGGGGATCCAGCAATTGCCGAACCTCTGAATTACCCGTGCATGGGCCACGGACTATAGCATTGCTGTTACAGCTGCGCCAAACTCAGCCACTGCACAGGAGATACCCAGAATCCCTGCCTTGACAAGAGAGGGTTGGTTGAGGTGAGGCAGCTTGGGGTGTGGTTAAGAGTTAGGCACCAGATGGGGTCTTAGGGTAGGCATGGGTAGAGGGAGGATTAAGTGTGAGAATAGGCAGGGGCATTATTACACATAACCATCTCCTTCACTTCCTGGTTAGTTTGCAGGTGTCCTTCAGCCAGCCAATCACCATGTGGCTTCACTCTCCGAGTCCCCGCATGGTACTTGGTTGCATGTGGCTTCAGTCCCTGCATGGTGATTGGCTGGCTGCAGGACTTCAGCAAACTAACCAGGAAGTGGAAGAGATGCCATCACCAGGCACAGAGAGATGTCATCACTCATAGACATCAGCCCATGAGAGCCGATCGCTCTCCTGCCTCCCAGGGGGACAGCCGAGTAACACAGCTGTTCCCAGTACAGCGCTGCCATAGATTGCAGCACTGTACAATGTAAATAAACGGCGGTTTCGCCATCTAACAGTCTCTTAGCGGCGATCACCGCTGGGAGACTGATGAGGGAGCAGAGCTGCACGCGCATCGGAGCGCAATCTCCTACAAATCCCCGCCCCAGGACTTCAATCCAATTGGTGTTGAGTGGTCCTGGGGCTGGAGCGGTCGGCAAAGGGTAAAAAATAAAAAATATGGCAGCTTCCATATCTCTCTCACCTCGGGTTCCCTTTAATAGGGTTGTAACATAAATAATGCAAGGACCACCATTAAATTATTATAGGCCTATTTAGTGATAGGTACATGTCCGCTATAAGTCCATGATAGCTGCGCTAATCTCCAAAGCCCCAGTAGCAGGAAGGGATCCCGGCTACACGATATATGATGCTTTTATAATCCAGAGACATGAGTATCTGCACACAACCCTGATGTCAGGTGCTGGGCTGGATGGGGGTGATTAGAGATATATATATATACTGAGATGCATTATAGCAGGAGGTAGCCTCTGCCCCATGGCTAGGCTGTTAAATGCAATTATACCGTCTTTTCTTCAGCGGTGAAATGACTCCCTCTAATGTGCGGTGCTAAATATAACCGAGATGCTTATTGCAACACCTGCGTGGTTCTCTCTCTTATTTCACCATACAGCCAGCGGCACAATATGGAGGACGGGGGATTATTCTATTTTATAAGTGTACACTTACAAATGCTGTTTTCGTACAACACAGTTAGAGATCATCAAGCTTATCAAGGAGATACTGATAGCACCGGCTTGCATGCAAATTGTATGCATCTCGGAACTAGACAAGACAAGACAAATAATATTTACTAGCCGACCTGCCGCATAAGAGGGTAGAGGGCAGGAAGGGGGTATTGGGCACAGCGCTGGGGAGGGGGGGTTGGACCCCCCCCCCCTTTACCTGGGTCTCCCATGTGCACTCCCCCTCCTGCTTAAGCACAGTAGCAGCCGCCACTATTAGTAAGAGGCAGCGGGCGGTGATGAATCACCTCTTCCGTGTTCCATCGTGCGTTCCACTGTCGTCACTTCCTGCAATGCCGCACACTGTATTGGTGTAATTTGCTTTTTTAAAACAGAAAGAAATCTGCAATAATTCAGCTATATGTTAACATTTGTGGTTACCCACAATGCACTGCTACTAAATATGAAAATTACCCCTTTTCCCCCTTGGTAACCCAAGCAAGCATCCAGAGCCGCTGGTGTATAGCAAGCATATAGCTTTAAATTTTACACAGTCATATCAAACCCACATGTGACAGCCTGTTTCAGACTTTTGGTCCTCATCAATACATGGCAGAGATTGATACAGCTGAATGAGATAGGGCTTGGACCAGTACAACAGAGTAACCAAGCAGCTCAGGGTGACCCAAACCACTCGGAATGTATAGGGGGATAAAAGGGACCAAAAATACCTCCTACTAAAAAAAGCAAAGCTTGGTGTAATTTGCCTTCCTAAAAAAGAAAGAAATATTCAATTACTCAGCTATAAGTGAACGTTTGTGATTACCCACAATGCACCGCTACTAATATGCAAATTATTCCTTTTCACCCTTAGTAAGCCAAGCAAGCCTATAGCTTTAAGTTTTACAAAGTCATATCAAACCCACATGTGACAGCCTATTTCAGACCTTTGGTTCTCATCACTACATAGGCTATCATTCATAAACATGTGGAAATGCTTTAAACAGCTGACTTTCCCGCACACGTAGCAAAATCTGCATTCATAAAGGCTCCTTCCGCATCAAAAGCTGACATTACCGAGCAGGGACGGATCTAGGGGGGAGCAAGCGGGTCTCTTGCCCCAGGCGCAGTTTGTTGAATTCTTAAAAAAGTGGCAAAATTTGGATGGGGAATGGCAGTTTAGGCGCCAAAACCTGACCTTGCCCCAGGCGCAACTTGGGGCAACTTGGTCTAGATCCGTCCCTGTTACCGAGCAGAGTGATAAATCACCGCCTTGTGCGGTGATTGTTGTAAAAAATGTAGCAAAATGTTAATTCATAAAGATCACCGCAAGCGGTGTGAGGTCAGGATCAGGAAGCACCACTCCCTCTGATGTGGCGATAACAATGTTAAGTGAATGGAGACACAGAGACCTCCCAGGCAGCTGCAGTAGAGCAGAACACGGAGAAATGTATCAACTCGGCAGCTTCCGTGTCTCCGCAAGCCTACCGCGGCACCGCCAGCCTAGTTCGGGGAAGCTCCACACTGCTTCCACACCTAGATACTTTTTTTCTGAATCAGCAGCCAGAAGTCTTAAACACCGTCAGCGGTGTTTTCCCACACTGATTCTCCATACCGACAGCACTTTCATGAATGATAGCCATAGCAGATATTGATAAGGCTGTATGAGATAGGGCTTGGACCAGTACAACAGAGTAACCAAGCAGCTCAGGGTGACCCAAACTACTAAGAATGTATAGGGGGATAAAAGAGACCAAAAATCCCTCCTACTAAAAAAAGCAAAGCTTGGTGTAATTTTCCTTCTTAAAACAGAAGCAAATCTGCAATAATTCCGCTATAAGTGAACATTTGTGGTTACCCACAATGCACTGCTACTATATATGCAAATTATCCCTCTTTGCCCTTGGTTTGATATGACACTACTTCTTCTTCTTGCTTGGACCAGCCCCTTCTTCTTGCTTGGACCGGCCCTGGGGGCAGGGCGCTACTTCTTCTTCTTGTTTGAAGGTTGAGGCACTTACTCTATTATATATATAGATATTGTGCTTTGCTCCTGGCAGACACAAAGCGCTTGAGCTGCAGCCACTAGGGGGCGCACTATAGGCAATATCAGTATTAGGGAGGCTAGCCCAAGAACTCCTTACTGAATGGGTGCTGGCTTACTGAACAGGAAGAGAAGAGATTTTAACCTAGGACTCCTGTGTCAGAGGTCCTTAAAGTGGTCGGAAACTCAGCATTTCTTATTTGCTCTAAAAGATTATTTACAGCCTTAAACCTACTATAAAAAAATAATTGTAGCAGAACAGCATTCAAACAGTTAAACACAGGCACTTTGTTCTGCCAGGGAAAGCCCCTTCAGCTTATGATCTGATCTGAAGTAGAGATAACAGTATCTTTAATTTACATTCCACAGTTGTTACAATTGGCTACACATGCAGCCATGTGCAGAAACACAACTGTTTAGAGCAGACACGTTACGTACAGAAAGATGAGAAATTTTCACTAGATAGCTGCTTTATTTATCATTAAAAACTATGAATAAAATGCAATGGCAGCTTTCAGAGCAGATCAACTGTACTTTGGGAATTTGTCATTTGCACACAGGTAATATTACTTGTGCACAAAAGCAATTATGGTAACTGTATCGAATGCTATGTCAGAATTGTATTCCACTTTAACCGTCTAGCCACTAGGCCTACTAGGCCAAACAAATGCACTCTGGCAAATGGGATTGGCCCAATTTTAAGCTGCATACAGTTTACATTAGGTTTACACAGGGTCGTCAGTTAATGTAGATACAAACATCCATAAGTAGACAGCTCCTCGCCCCCCTCCCCCACACTGTAAGCAGTCTGATGCTATTTCCAGGTAGCCAGAATTACCTCCCAGAACACCTGAACAGGTAGCAAGCTTTACAGACCCCCTTCCCCAGTATACATAGGCAGCTCCCCCCCAGTAATAGTATTCACCCATAGACATAGCTCCCAACTGTCCCTCTTTAGGAGCCCTGTCCCTCTGTCCCTCTTTCCTACTCATTTGTTCCTCTTTCCGGACTCATATACAGATCTATGTCTGTATTTTTCTATTGAAAAAAATGTGTTTAATTGACTCTAAACCTTATTCCCATCCTTTAGGTTGATATATTTCTAATTTTCAACTGTTAATATGAAGGAAAATGAACCAGGATAGAAAGGACCAGTGTGATTTGAATTACAAAATAATGTATTTTTCTTATGTCATCTTTATGGTATGCATGACTAGGGGTGTGTCTGGGCGTGATTAGGGGTGTGGCTTAAGTGTTCCTCTTTCTTATCCCAAAAAGTTTGGAGGTATGCATAGAGGGCTAGCTTCTTCCCATTATAGGTAGCCCTCCCCTTCCCCCTTCTTCCACTACAGGTATCCAGATTAACCCCCAGTATAGGTGGCCAGCTTAACCCTCATTACAGGTAGCCAGATTCCCCGCCCCCCCTACACACACAATATAGGTGGACAGGAGACAACAGGTGTACCCTCATTATAGGGAGCAATATTATCCCCCACTATAGATAGCAATATAGATAGCCTGATGCCCCTCCCCCTACCGTAAAGGCAGCCAGATTCACCCACAGATTCACCCACAGTATATATAGCCACCTTTACCTTCCATTATAAGCAGCCAGCTTCCCCTCTGCCCCCAATAAGTATTTACCCCCGTTATAGTTAGCCAACCCCCCCCCCCCCCCCCCCAAACACACACACACACACACATTGTATAGATAGCCAGATATGTAATTATTCATATGCCCTGATACAGCTAGATCCGCCCATTAAGATATGTGATGATTCATATGCCCTTATACAGCTTATCCACTGATCTAGAGTCATGTGACAATGTTGTCTGTTTGTTAACCAGGAAGTGTTAAATAAAGTTTACTCAGAGAGCAGAGAAAAAATGTGTGTGTTGCTGAGAGAAAAGCAAAACATGGTGTCTCTGTGCAGTTTATCCTCCATCAGAGATCTGCTGTAACTCACACAATAAGATTAGAAAGTAGCATCAGGCCGACTGTCCCATCTCTTAAATCACAATGGCAACAGGATATGGGCCCAGGAGAGAGAGAACAAACCGATGGAACGGGCTGCTTTTCGATGGAGAAGAATTATGAGCTGCAGGAGACAAAATTCCTAGGCCATCTGCGTTTGATGAACCTTAAAGAAAACCTGTAATGAGAAAAAGTTCCCCTGGGGGGTACTCACCTCGGGTGGGGGAAGCCTCCGGATCCGATCGAGGCTTCCCCCACAGTCCCACGGTGGCGGCGAAAAAGCTCCTGGAACTGCAGGGATGTAAATATTTACTTTCCCGCCTCCAGCGCAGGCGCAGTATCGACTCTCCGCTCGGAGATTGGCGGAAATAGCCGATCGCTGTCAGGCCGCTCTACTGCGCAGGCGCAAGTCTCCTGTACCTGCAGTAGAGCAGACCCAACAGAGATCGGCTATTCACGCCTATCTCTGTGCTGAGAGCCACAACAGCGCCCCCGCTGAAGCCAGGAAAGGTAAATAAATCAGCGCTTGTCAGCCTTATCGAGGGAGGATTCCGGGTCACTTCGGGGGAGCCAGAGCTGGATTTCCTGCAGCTACAGTGAAGAGGGGAGCCTCTTTGGGGCTTCCCCCTCCTGAGATGAGTACCCCCCAGGGGACGTTTTTTTTTGTTACAGGTTCTCTTTAAAGTGACCATCCCACATGAACCTTGAGATAAAAAGTATAGTGATCGGGAGGGACTGGATTTCAGCAAATTAGCTGACTGGGTGCAGGAAACGAATGCTAGGATAGAAATTAGGGCCACTCACTCAGTTGACAGCCAAAATCCCCAGAACCAGATAAAATTACCATGTGGGACTGCAAATTACCTTTACGTATCAATAAAACACGCTTCCTCGCAGTTCATGCTCCGCTCCCCCCACTGTTCCTTATCCGCGGCGTACCCCTTATCGTCACATCAACCCAGATTCATTTCATTTATAGAGACGTCACATAGCTGCGGCTTAATCTGTGTGCAAAGTGGGTTTTTTATTTTTTATTGCAATTACAGCTGAAGTCGGCCTCATTTGCCCAAGAAAACAAAGTTATTGATGGATGGCGCCTGGGCTTAGCCCTGGGTAACGCCATTATGTCAGTCACATATGATTACAAATCTATGAAGATGTCAGGAAAGGTTCTGACAATTTTAATCAATAATAATGTAAGGATTATGTACCTGAACTTTGCGGATTCATTGGCTACGATGCCCTGGAGAAAGCGCCTGTCACTTCTCCCCGACGAGGCGGATGCCGTAATATCGTGGGGAAATGGCAAGGCGCTCGTTTGGAACAAACATTAGGCGTAATGGGCGCCGGGAAGGGCCTCGTGCTCCCCGAAAATGGCTGAGACGACACGCATGCATATTTCAGTGTGTTTTCGCGTACGGCGCACCTGACATTTCGAATCAGAGCTGTCTGCGGGATTTAAAGCCCCACTCTGATAACGAACATCTCGCAAATCTCCTCTGCTTACAGCCTTGATTTGCTGATGTCAAATAAATCACTTTTGTTTAGCAGATTCATTCCCTATTTATAGAAAAGCAATTATAAAAATAAAGAAATGTGCTTATAGACTTCCAGCTATTAAAAATGGTCGACGACAAGATGTTAATCATTTTATTTTGATGCTAATTTTTTGGTAAGACGCGTTTTAGGCAATGCATCGCCTGTACGATATGTAAGAACCTCAAGTAGTGTTGATTGTGAATTTTCGCCAAAGTCATTTTCACGTCGAAAGTTTCATAGTTCTGTGCTTCCCGGTTGGCGCAGTCGGTGACCTCCAACCCGGACATACTATACTGTGCAAGAGCAGTATGTCCGCTTGGGCGCCTAAAGACAGCACTCCCTGGCGAGTCCAGGTGACGTGAGCGCACATGCGCAGTGGCAAGACGCCCTAGCAGACATACTGCGCATGCGCAGTGTAGTATGTCCAGGTCGGAGATCACAGACTGCGCTGATCAGGAGGTAGGGATGCTCAAATCCGACTCCGGGAGAAACCCGGATAGTTGCTATCCGGATATCTCCCAGTAAACCTGTGCGGGGCGGGGCGGGGGGGGGGGGCAAGCTTACCTGTCTGATGTCTTCTTCGGTCCGTCCCTCGGCGCCTCCCACGATGTGGTCCACGTGCATCACGTGACTACAAACAATTCCTCCTTCAACCCGGAAGGAGGAAGTGTTTGTAGTCACGTGACCGCCGCGTGGAACGCATCGTGGGAGGCGCCAGGGACGGACGAAGAAGACGTCAGACAGTTAAGCTTGACCCCCCGCCCACCCCGCACAGGTTTACTGGGAGATATCCGGATAGCAACTATCCGGGTTTCTCCCGGATTCGGATTTGAGCATCCTTATCAGGAGGCACAGAACGGGATGAATTGGAGGAGAACGGAGGGTGATGCCGGCGCGCGGATGGTGTGGTAAGACTTTGCACAACTCTCCATACACACAGAAGGTGTTTGGGTGGTGACCCCCACCTCTGCTTTACCCCAGGGCGGATTTCAGTCTTAGCCATAGCTACTGTTTTCCCTAGACATGCCACTGAGTTTGCCACCTTCATATTACTTTGGCCCAAAACTAAATAAGGCTTTCTTGAATAATTTCAGCAAATTCTAGGGGCAACCGGCCTCATCACAAGTACAAGTGATGTGGTAGTGCTACTTTCTCATAACTGTTTACATATTTAATACTGCAGAGGATCCTCAGGGGCGGAGCAATGTCACACTTTCACTGCTTTGTATTGGCTACAACTGCTGCTGGGCAGATCTGAATTCTGGTGGGGAGTCTGGGGACATCTTCTGCTGCTATCCCCATGAGGAACCAGGTAAAGGAATAAAGTGTCGTGGGGCCTTGCAGAACTGACACAGTACTGGGTGAAGTCATTCTTTAAATAGTAATTGCGGTTTAATAATGATCCCCACATTATGTTCATATTATGTTAGATGGAACAGGTACAAGCCTTATTTCATCCATCCAGCTGAGCAAGGTGAAAAGTACTCCTGCCGTCAATTGAAAAGGAGCTTAGCGGTGATCAGAGGAATTTTAATTCATGTAAAGTCTACTTGAACGTTATTATCCCCGTCTCCTTCTCCAACTAAAACCACACAGAGAGTAACGCTATTTGAAAAACAAGTGATGATCTCGACTTTGAAGTCTCAGATATCAAAGCAATTACCGACTGGTATCCCAACGCAACTCTTTATCCGCGATGGCTTTGTGCGAAATTATGAGCCAGCGTGGAGTAGATTTCCGTATGCATTGAATATTAAAATGCGTCTCTTACAATAGCGCTGGCTTCAATTACCGCCCCTATTAAAAATAAATGCTGCAGAGTTTTTTCTTTTTTTTTAGAAAGTCGGAATGTTTAAAGGTATTTCGAGATGTGAGGAAGGAGATTTGCGAAAGCAGACGTACAAGTGGGAAGACGGGAGGCAGAGCTTTGATGGGACGCGGGGCGCTACGTAAAATATTTAATAACGCCGGGCTGACAGTTCTGCTATTATTTATTTAAATGTTTATTGAATTTTCGTTTCCTTTGAAGTGATAGCGAGAGAGACGCGGGCTTTTGGCAGGTAAACCGTGCGAGGAGAGACAACGGTGCCACTTAACCCTACACCTGTCAGCATCGCTTATCTTCAGCATCAAGATGGAGGACGGCCGGCAGGAGTCGGTGGCCTTCTTCAGACTCGCCAGAGAACGCCACCGTGAAGGTTACGGAATGTAGATGCTGAGTGACACGAGTGCAACATGTAGCGATATAAGCAAGGCCTCATCGCCCCCAAAGAAAAACAACCTGTACACAGAAAATTCTGAAAATGTGCTCAGTGTACATTATTATTACTATTATTATTAATTTTTTTTTTAACTTTTTTGGGGGGAAGGGGGGGGGGGGCAAGTTAGTTATTATCTTCAAAAAAAGAATGTTAGTGTTACATTTATGCTACACATAGAAGAGGGATCTGCACATGGAATGGGAGGGGGCTGCTGTACATGGATGTTAGACATAGAAGAGGGGTCTGCACATGGAATGGGAGGGGGCTGCTGTACATGGATGTTACACATGGAAGAGGGGGCTGCAGATGGAATGGGAGGGGAGTTGCTGTACATGGATGTTACACATGGAAGAGGGGGCTGCACATGGAATGGGAGGGGCTGCTGTACATGGATGTTACACATGAAAGAGGGGGCTGCACATGGAATGGGAGTGGGCTGCTGTACATGGATGTTACACATGGAAGAGGAGGCTGCACATGGAATAGGAGGGGGCTGCTGTACATGGATGTTACGCATGAAAGAGGGGGCTGCACATGGAATGGGAGTGGGCTGCTGTACATGGATGTTACACATGGAAGAGGAGGCTGCACATGGAATAGAAGGGGGCTGCTGTACATGGATGTTACACATGGAAGAGAAGGCTGCACATGGAATAGGAGGGGGCTGCTGTACATGGATGTTACACATGAAAGAGGGGGTTGCACATGGAATGGGAGTGGGCTGCTGTACATGGATGCTACACATGGAAGAGGGGGCTGCACGTGGACTGGGTGGGAGGCTGCTGTACATGGATGCTACACATGGAAGAGGGGGGTGAACATGGAATAGGAAGGGGGCTGCTGTACATGCATCCTACACATGGAAGAGGCTGGGCTGCACATGAAATAGGAGGGGGCTGCTGTACATGGATGTTACACATGGAAGAGGGGGCTGCACATGGAATGGGAGGGATGCTGTACATGGATGCTACACATGGAAGAGGGGACTGCACATTGAATGGGAGGGGCTGCTGTACATGAATATTAGACATGGAAGAGGGGGCTGCACATGGAATGGGAGGGGGGCCGCTGTACATGGATGTTACACATGGAAGAGGGGGCTGCACATGGAATGGGAGGGGCTGCTGTACATGAATATTAGACATGGAAGAGGGGGCTGCACATGGAATGGGAGGGGCTGCTGTACATGAATATTAGACATGGAAGAGGGGGCTGCACATGGAATGGGAGGGACTGCTGTAAATGGATGTTACACAAGTTAGAGGGGACTGCACATGGACTGGGTGGGAGGCTGCTGTACATGGATGTTACACATGGTAGAGGGGGCTGCACATGGACTGGGTGGGAGGCTGCTGTACATGGATTACTGGAAGAGGAGAATTTTCCAAAGCAGGTGTTGTTATAGTCCATCTTGTTATGGTGGTGACAGTACAGAGGCTACACTGTTATGGAGGGGTCAAGGTGGCAACACACTTGTCATATGACCTCTGACAGATGGACCCCCTGAAGGTTATGGTCACTACAAGTGATGTCACTTTGGGCATTACAGAGAAGCAGTAAAGTTAAAAACCAGCATCATTATTCTTTTCTTTTTTTCATATCACATTTCTCTTAAATCTGACAGTGAACACTAAAGACATCAGGAGAGGTAAGCTAAATAAATACATTCTTATTAGATGATTTATTTAAAAAAAATTACAATTAATATGAAGTTTCATCCAACTTTAATATTAAGTGCGTTTTCAGGCTTAACCCAAATCCCCTAGCGCTCACCAGGGGTTAGCAAAACTGACGATATTCTTTTCACATTAATTTTCGCAAAAATAATGGTAAATTCGACTTTCGATTGAAAAGGCCATCCGAAATCATTTTGTCATAAGTTCTTGATTTTTCAATTTTTTTGTTCAAATTTTCACGCCAAAAATAAGCGATTTTGCGCTTTTTGAGAATTTTGACAGTAAAAAAAGAAAGACTTTTTGCATGCCTGTAAATTTTTGCCGTACTGCAAAAATACCATTTATTTTCACGAATATATTCCCGAAAAAAACAAAAATAGCATTTTTGCTTCAATAAATGTTCTACGCTCTCATACTCTGTGGAGGAAAACACCCGCCATGAAAGCACACAGACAAATATATGTGCTGTTGATAAACACTGATCTGGATCATCCACAAGGCAACTTAGACAGGTGCCTAGGGCCGAGTGGGTGCTCAGGGGCCTCACTGGCATATTTTCTGACTCCTGTACCTTATCTTACCATACCAAAGAAGTTAGGTAGAAAGCAAGGAAAGCCAAATGCTCTATGTTGCCCTGGGCTTCATTTCACATTATTCCTTCTAAGCAGATGCTTCATCAAAAAGAACACTACGAAGGCAAACACTCTTTACTTTCATAGTTTGCTGAACTTTTAGCTACAGCAAGCCGCGCTTTACGTTTCACCGTCCTATCGGAGGTTTAGTTACAGCGCAGTTTAATAACCCTCTGTGATCATTTTTATGCCGTAATCACCGGGATTGTATAATCAATGGCGACACAATGGGCTGAAGGATGTCATCTGGGTGGGAATGGCTGCGCAATTAAAAGCCAAATAGAAAAATCAAAATCGCAGACGTTTACTGATGGCCGCCGTAACCAGCTGAACTCTCGCGAAGGAGCGATTTGTTCCAGCCTTAAAAATTTTATGTGACATAATAGAGTCAGATATCGGTGACCTGATCTGCGCCGCAGACGGGCACCAAATTGCAGCCTATTTCGTAGGGACAGCTTTTTCCATCATCGCAGTAACTTCAGAGCAGTTTTAACTGTTGTAATTTTTGCGGGCACTTTTGCGAGGGCCAAATAAGGACTCCACAATGGGCTATTATCGTATCTGAAAAAAATATCCATGTGATAAAGCCACACTGTCATTTGAGAAAAATATAACAATTTCAGGGAAAAATAAATGACATTTCTCTGAGTGCCAGGTGGGATTCTGATCACTACATGTGCTTTTTTATTTTTTTTGTCGGCTATGGGTTACAGTTTATCTTAAGGTGTCCATTAACAGTACAATTTTTCCTTCAGATTCACTCTTTCAAAGCAATTTGAATGATCAAAATTAATTGAAGGGCAATTATCGATTGTTCCCATTAACGAAACAATTTAAGAAGGCTTTACATTCCGATTCGAGGATTAAATCCAACTTTGGGCTGATTTTTTCCCCTTTCTAATCAACCAAAGAATCATTTCACATCGATTTGTGCCACACATGGAATGGTTTTCTATACAATTCGATCATAAAAATTGCATTGAAAGATCAAATCTGAAGGAAAAATTGTACTGTTGATGGGCACCTACATAGAGTGCCAGGCTCCTCGCATTTCTGCTCCTCTTGCTTAAAAATAGATTTAAACCATGTGCCACTTGTACTCCTGGTAAACTTCTGATGAGCACAGGAGTTACTTGAGCTTGATAAAGTTAAGGCAGACCCAAACTCCAGCACAGCACACAATAAAAAGTATTTATTCCACATACAGTTGCTGAAGAAATTCCCTGCTCCGTGTTCTGTGTATGTTTACGCAAAGTGTCTAATTAGTTGTTATCAGTAGCTGTGGATAAACTACAGGGTCTCTGCTCTGCTGAGGAAGATCTGACCATACAGTAAACACTGAAACTTAACTCCTTCGGTGTTCCCTGCAAACTGAACCCAAGATCTAAACTTTTTTTAGGATTTCCATAAATTATAATGAAGACTTTTTTTTAAATCCATAAACGTTTTCATGCTGTGGCTAATCTTTTACAGCAGAGGGAAAGAGAGGAGTTAAGTTCCACTTTAAATAACAGAGGTGCTTAACTTGAATCCTTGTGCACATAGTACTAAAGAGAAAAGATACCCCTATATACAGCACCACTGCAGACCATATGTATCAATCAAAAAAATATATTTTTATTACAAGCTTTGCAAACACATATTAATGATACACAAACATTTAAAAACATCTAAAAACAGCATAATATTGTATTTCCAGCCATATTCAACATAATGGGCCTGCTAGATATAATAATCTATTATGTTCAGTCTCAGTGGATGTATAACCTGTAACCACTGGGGGCTCAGAGAATGAGCCCCCTCGTGGATGAACCCGGGTTCAGTAAGAATTATAAAGTGCAAACAATTGGAACCATGAAAGTGCATATAGTGCTACACAAAAACAATCATTCAACATATGCATTAACTGTGCAACCTATCAGACTAAAAGTGCAGTTTAAATACAGTCAGAGTCACTAATGACCAAGTGGAAGCAGCCTATTAGGATCTGCAAAGAAGTGAATAAGTAAAAGATACTTAGCCGGGTATGAAAAGAAAGGCAGGCAGACTGGCATGGAAAGACGGAAGTATCCCCTCAGGACATAGCCCACATGCTCCGCGGTCGTCACTCCGCTTTGAAAGGTGAGGTAGATAGCCGTTGAATCCTTGTGCAGATCGCTTGATACTCCTCCCTGTATTGCCTGATGAAGCGGGTTTGAGCCTGCAAAACGCGTTGCAAACATTTTTTGGGAAGTTTCTATTAAATGTGTTTGACTGTCTGAATCGCAGTCGTTGTCGTGTCTGCTTGAGGGAGGTAAGACCACCACTTCCTCCTTCATTTTTGCCATTGAAGTTGGTTTTTAAGCTCATTTAATCTAATTTTATACTTTTGGCGCCTCTGTTCATTGTATACAATCCACTTTAACCACTTTACCCCCGCGCGTACGTATTTCTCCGCCCCTTTTTCCATCCTTTAAAAACCAGGGACGGAGAAACACGTACTTTCCGCGTTCCCGACGCTGCCCGCGCTCCCGCTCGTAAACACGCCGCCCGCCGCTAGTAAACACGCCGCCGCCCGCTCGCCCAGAGATCAATGAACGGGAAAATTCATTCCCGTTCGTTGATCTAAGCCCTGCAATGATCAGCTGCTCTCCTATGGGCAGCGCGATCATTGTGAGAAAAAACTCACGTGTCCAGCCTCCTTATACTTCCTCCAAGCTTCCGGAAGGAAGCTTGGAGGTCGCATTAAAACCAAAAGTTACTGTGGCCATCTTGTGGCCAAATAGTAAACTACACCCTACACATTTTTCACATACAAATAAATGACTTTTACACATAAAATTAACTCATTACCTCCCACACTCCCCATTTTTTTTTTTTTTTTTGTAATTAAAAAAAAATTAAAAAATTTACAATTAAAAAAAATACATAAATAGTTACCTTAGGGACTGAACTTTTTAAATATTTATGTCAAGAGGGTATAACACTGTTACCTTATAAACTATGGGCTTGTAATTAGGGATGGACGCAAAACTGAAAAAAATGCACCTTTATTTCCAAATAAAATATTGGCGCCAAACATTGTGATAGGGACATAATTTAAATGGTTTTATAACCGGGACAAAAGGGCAAATACGTTTCATGGGTTTTAATTACAGTAGCATGCATTATTTAAAAACTATAATGGCCGAAAACTGAAAAATAATTATTTTTTTCCCCACATTTTTCCTATTTTCCCATTAAAACACATTTAGAAAAAAATAATTCTTGGCATAATGTCCCACCTAAAGAAAGCCTAATTGGTGGCGAAAAAAACAAGATATAGTTCATTTCATTGCGATAAGTAATAATAAAGTTATAGACAAATGAATGGAAGGAGCGCTGAAAGGTGAAAATTGCTCTGGTGCTCAGGGGGTAAAACCCCTCAGTGGTGAAGTGGTTAAATAAGATTTTTTGTTTTGTTTTCGACAGAGCTGCCATCGGAAACTTCTGAGCCCCATACTGGGAAAACCTATTGGGTCCACCTCACTCCCCTCCCCCTTTATATTTAAGGTGAACCCCCTATATTTAAGGGGATCACTGCCGATCAGCAAAGTGGTGTGACACGTGTAATCCTATGGGATTACTCTCACTGCAGTGTTTGAGCATAGCTTGCAATTTGTGAAAATCCAAATGGGTTGCATGCAGCATTTTCTCAGCGATTCTCATTCGCTGAAATGAGTAGGGCAAAGCACAAGCGTGGCAAAAATGTAAAAAAAAAATTGCAATGCAAAATCTGGCGACCGTGGCAAACTCAACCACACACTTACTGACCGTCTGTACAGTCTGAGACACACTTGCAGCTGGGGCCCCTGTTTGTGGCATCGTTTGCCGGGCCCCATACTGTAGTCCCACCTATGATGCCCTGAGGGTGGCCCCTATTTTAGAAAATGGTAAAAAATATGTAAACAAATCTGAATTTACAGTTTAGATGAGTGAAACAGCAGGGGATGCTTGCACATCATTTATTCACATTAATAAGGTATATTGTTAACAAATGTATATGTGTTAAAGACACTCTGTAAAAAAAAAATCCCCTGGTGGGAAGGGGTACTCACCTCGGCAGGGGTAAGCCTCAGGGTCCCAATGAGGCTTCCCCCTCCCCTGTAGCTGCAGGCAGTCCAGCGCTGGCTCCCCCAAAGTGTTCGACGAACCTCAGTCAACAAGCCTGACAAGCGCTGATTTATTTAACGGTACCTTTCCTGGCTCCGGGGGGCGCTGTTGCGGGCAGATAGGAGAAAGGCAGAAATAGCCGCTCTGCCGGATCTGCTAATACTACGAATCTGCTAATATGATCGACAGCGATCGTCTATTTCCGCCTATCTCCGAGCAGGGAGCCAATACTGCGCCTGCGCTGGAGCCAGGAAGGTAAATATTTACATCGCCGCTGTTCGGGGAGCTTTATCACTGCCGCCGTGGGATCGAGGAGGACAGGGGAAGCCTCAATAGGTCCTGGAGACTTCCCCCCATCCCAGGTGAGTACCCCCAGGGGAACTTTTTTTAGTTACAGGTTTTCTTTAAAGTAAACATGTGATGAAGAGACTGCACAAGGATTTATACTTCCTCCAGCCCACTTTAACCCGTGGGCTCTTGTTGTCTGTCTGGTCCTCTCAGTTCATCCAGTCTCAGCTGCGATAGACAAAGTCTACTGCGAATGTGCAGCCTTGGCCAGGCACCTCCTTGGTCACGCTCACATGGCTGGAAGCATTCTGTGCCTGCGTTGCTAGTTAAAGGACAACTGAAGTGAGAGGGATATGGGCGCTGCCATATTTATTTCTTTTTAAACAATGCCAGTTGCCTGGCAGCCCTGCTGATCTACTTGGCTGCAGAAATGTCTGAAACACACCAGAAACAAGCGTGCAGCTAATCTTGTCAGATCTGACAACAATGTCAGAAACACCTGATCTGCTGCATGCTTGTTCAAGGTCTATGGCCTAAAAGTATTGGAGGCAGAGGATTAGCAGGACTGCCAGGGAACTAGTATTGCTTAAAAGGAAATACCTACGGCAGCCTCCATATCGCTCTCGCTTCAGCTGTCCTTCAAGGCTTGTACAGAACCCTCCAGGCCACAAGATTGCAACCAAGGAGGCCTGTGGCCAGGGCCACATATGTGTAGTAGTACCCAAATGGCTTAGTTGTGGACTGTGGATTACTGTGGGAGAACAAACGAGACAGAATGGACACTAAGGGAGCCCACGGACTACAGGGAGGAAAGCCCCAGGTGAGTATAAATCCTTGTGCAGTCTTTGTCACAGGTTCTCATTAAGGGGTACCTAGGGGTGCGTGGGATATTGTTCCCAACTATCAGGGGGTATATGGTACAGGCTTTCATAAGGGGTACATACCAATAAAAAGTTGAGAAGCATTGCTCTAGAATACTTCCAGAGATGTTAAGCTAAGTACCAGGCTCCCAGCCTTCCTGCTTCTCTCTCTAAATATAACTGGGGGGGGGGGAGATGACATCACTACTTCAAATAAAAAAAAACCCACAGAGACAATAGGAGCCCCAACAACGTAGTACATAGATGTTTTGTGGAGTAGTAAGAGAACAAAACATACTCACAAAATGAGGTTGCTTACAAGGTAAACCAACCAGAGGGAAAGTGGAGATATTGACCCGTCTCTCCCAGGATCCTCCTGGACTGTTACACTCAAAAACATGAGACAACAGCTCTAAAGTAAAAGCTGGAGGCCACAACCTCTCCATGGAGGGTCAACAATACAATGGAGGACCAGTGGCACCTAACTGAAATACACCAGGTCTAAAGCAATCAAATGAGTGAAGAGGTGACTTACCTGATGACATCACTTGTGATAAAAGAGATATTTTATCATATACAGTGGTGAGGTGTTTCCTGGGCACAGCACACTTCCACTGGCTAAATTCTCATGCCAATGCTATAATCCACCTCTAATCTCAAAGCTCAGCTGCATTATTGCATTGGCATGAGAGTTTGTCTTAAGGATGTGGGTTGAGCCAACCTGTGCCTACGCAGTGCAGCCGCGCTCCCATACGAGAACCTCGTGGGGTCCAAAGAAAGGGGGGTAACTATAACTCATGCCCCCCAGGAAGAAACTTTGACTGGGCCCTGCAATAATTACACCCTTTCACTTGCCAACCCCTTGTGACCCTCACTGCCTGGAGCCCATTTAGCAAGGGTCATAAAACAAGTGTAGCCCTCACGATTTTCACACCCATAACCCCACAAAAAGACCTGATCTGAAGGATGGACCCATTTATCAGAGGGAGTGAAGTAGTAGTTGGAGTCCCCCTTACAGTTTTCCAACCCCCCCCCCCACACACACACACACACACTCTGCTCCCCTCTAGCTGTGCCCTGGTCCGAACACTGGAACAGAGAGGTGTAGGGAGACCAGTGAGATCCAGAGGCTTTCCTCTACCAAGGTCAGTATGTGACTTTTTTATGTTAAACCTCACAGGTTTCCTTTAAGTCCTGCTTAGATGAGTTAAAAGTGGGGGCGAGCCTAATGGGGGAGAGTTACAAAGAGTAGGGGCGGCTCTGAAGAAGTCCTGAAGTCTCGTAAGTGAGCCGGTGATCCAGGGAGAGGACATCCATGGAGTGTTGGAGAAGGCAGGTTGGGGACTATCTCTGGATGAGATCTGAGACATCGGGGAGGTTTGGTGGATAGCATGGAACTAGCAGTACCGCCAAGCTGGAACGACTAAACACCAAGGCTTCTTTTCATCACAGTGATTGACTAAGGGATTGTATTAACTCGAACGTACCTTTGTCTTTCCGCTCAGAGAGACATACATTAAACTGCCGCATTGTTATGTCTTCAAATCCAGGAGGGAGTCCTCCTTTCCCAACCAATATAATTGAGTCATTTGAAAACTCAGCCTTGAGCATGATGGATCCTGATGATAGGTTAATTATGGTGTCACCAGGTTGACAATTAACTAATTGAAATTCCCTCCTGTCACCAACCCAGCTGCATTCAATTAGACAATGTGTTTCTACGGGGGAAGAATAGATATTGTTTTATTCCTTGCCTTTTATATTGTCAACGACTGCCACTTTAATCTCCTGTCTTAAGTAAGAGGAGAAGGAGAGGTACTCGACGATGGATGAAATGAGGATAATTTATAACCAGCGCTGCATCTGCCCCGCTTGACGCTCCATGGGAGATGCTCTCAAGACCACTACATCCAGTCTCTTTATTTTTAAGGAGTAGGAACGAGATGCACAGATGTCTTCGGGGGCCGTTCGGTATCTTGCGTTGCGCTATCCATAACAGCTGTGAATAATACATGTGTTAGGATTCGGTGATGACTGTTTTGCGAGTTATTTGCCTCCGTTAACTAATGAAAGGTGTCATTAGAGCCCAACGTGACGACGATTTGACATTTTAAGTCGTGGGAGTTTCGGTGTTGCCAACAGAGATAATTGTATGTTATCTGTACAGGCATACGTCTATAAAAATTTTTTTGCAAGATTGTAGTACATCGCTGTGGGCGAATCCATACGAATTATTCCAGCTGCACATTATTTATCTCACTTAATATTATATATATGAAAGCTTGGATGTGTGGATGTTTGTTACTCGATCGCGCAACAATGGCTGAACGGATTTGAATGAAATTTGGCACACACATAGTACATTACCTGGAATAACATATAGGTTACTTTTTATCCCCATAACTAAAAAGTGGGCAGAGACAAATACACATTTCACTTGGAAAATATAAACTGCAGCCATTCTTACACTGTTAATGGCAGGGCTCTCAAACTCTGCACAGTTGGTCACTGGGTGACTGGGGTTAATATCAGAAATGTGGGTGGAGCCTACACAAAAAATCACCTATTGATTTTCAAGGGGAATATTTAGTTGCTTCCATTCTTGCACCGTTACATAGTTACATAGTTATATAGTTATTTGGGTTGAAAAAAGACATACGTCCATCGAGTTCAACCAGAGGACAAAGTACAACTCCAGCCTGCTCCCTCACATATGCCTGTTGATACAGAGGAAGATGAAAACCCTTACAAGGCATGGTCCAATTAGCCCCAAAAGGGAAAAAATTCCTTCCCGACTCCAGATGGCCATCAGATAAAATCCCTGGATCAACAACACCGGGCATTACCTGGTAATTATAGCCATGGATGTCTTTCAACGAAAGGAAAGCATCTAAGCCCCCTTTAAATGCAGATATAGAATTTTCCATAACTACTTCCTGTGGCAATGCATTCCATATCTTAATCACTCTGACTGTAAATAACCTTTTCCTAAATAAATGTCTAAAACGTTTTTCCCCCATGCGTAGATCATGGCCTCTAGTCCTTTGTTAATGGCACAAACCTCAAACCTGCTACAGTTGGTCATTGGGTGACTGGGGTTCAAATTCAGAAAATGGGGTGGAGCCACAAACAGCCAATCAGATTTGTTTCATTTCAATCCAAATTATTGATGCCAAAGACTGCACAGCTCACAAACTTGGTCAGTAATTGAGTAATTGTGTGTTAGGGTTAGAAAAAGTGACCGCAGCCAACACCCACCAGCCAAATGCATACCCGGGCAACACCGGGCCATCAGCTAGTGCTCCATATAGACTTAAACCTTTGATTTAAAAAAAAAAGCAAAAGTTGTATATTCACCCCACTAGAGGGAAGCACATGGATAACCCAGAGGCTTCCCCGATACTTTTGCAGCCCACTGATCAGCGAGGGACCAGGGCAACTACAGGTGGGGGGAAGAAGCCCCGGGAATATTAAACTGGGGATGTTAGTGTCACTTTAGGTTCCCTGCACCACAGCAAGATGCTGTTTTATCGAGGTTAAAAAACATTTTTCCTTGAATTTTTAAAACTGATTTTCTCAAAAGCTAGTGATGATTGTAATAAACAAATTAAGATTTTGCTACATTTTGCGTATTTTTTTGCAATTATGCTTATACTTAATTTTGATTTGCAAATTCAATTGATTTCGTGTAGTCATTCGTAATTTCTCATAAAATTTCACAAAATTGTGTGTAATTTCTTGCCGACTTTAGCAGTAAATAGCAAAGTCCTCATACATGCTATTTACACCAAAAATGCCACATATGTAAAAAAAATGGTTTAAAAACCATTTTTCTTTGCATTTTTAAAATCGAGTTTCTCAAAAACTACAAGGTCTTTTTGAAAAATAATTTTTGTGACTTATACCCACTACTCTGCTTAACATAGGTAGCAATTTTGGTAGCAATAGCATCTATGGGGGCTTTGTTATTAACCTCTAAAGTCAGCACAAAATTATGCAAAATTTCACAAAAAATTACGCAAAATTTTGAAATACTACTATTACATATGAAATTAATTACGATTACGATGCATAATTGTGAATTTCGATGCAAAATTTCACATATGCGAAATTTCGCCCACCACTGTCAAAAACTACAAGGATTTTCTTTAAAACAAAAGTTTGACTTGTTCCCATTATTCCTTTTAGCATACGTATCTATTTTGGTGACAATAGCATATATAGAGGCCTTGCTATCAAGCGCTACAGATGGGACAAAGTTGTACAAAGTTATGGTTCCTAATTATGGTTACGAAAAGTAATTACAATTTTTTTCCCAAAAATTTTACATTATAATTTTGCCTCATAGTTGGAAACTATGATACAAAATTACGATTATGCAAAATGTGTGCTCCTCACTTGTTTCAACATATGGTACACTGTCGTGATTTTGGGACACATCATTTTCTTGAAAGCATTTTCTGTTGAGTTAGACATTCTTGACTCTTGAGTTAAAGAAGAAATTTGCCTCCTTCTGTAACATTACTTTTTTTGCAGTCTTTGCTCAAATTTTAGCTCACCCTGTAGCACAAGTAATGCCAGCAGAGCCGCTCGTATTTTATGCCTCATCCAAAACGTTGCATGACTGCAGGTGCGCTACCCTTCAGTGACCCGTAAAATTATTTTTAAACCTGGGGCACCATTTGTTCCAAAGTACTGCTTGAACACCGCCAATAAAAGTTCGGTTCAAAACAGCTAACTGTGTTTCAAATTGAAAAGTGCACAGACTATTTAAGATGTAGCTAACTATAGAAGGAGCTCTTGCCGGCCCCCTCCTACAATAATGCCGCGCAGAGATGGATGAAACTGCCCGATTTTATTTCAGGCGTGATTTGTCAAATTTCCCGAAACAAAAACGCATTTAAGGCAATGGGGATGGGCTTCCCCAGCTGATTGTGGGCCGCTTTGAGGCTCGTAATTGAGACAAAACTGTACCAAAAACATTTTACTTCTCAAACGACAGGCAGGTGGCTTTGGCTTTGAAGATCTGCTTCGCACAATGATTGCACCTCTGCTTTAGTTTTTACATTCAGCAGTGCACAAGTCAGTTAAAATCTCATTAGGATAGGATTTGGTATTCTTAAAAACAGTTACAGTTACGGGTCAGGGAGATACAGAGTTGTTGACTGTTTTCTCTGATTGTACAGGCCAAACATTAAAAAATTGTGGACAAAAGAAAAAAAAATAGAATTGGCTTCCAGTTCTCCTGACGACCCTTGAAATACATACTTCGCAGTGGTAACAACTTAGAGGCAGTTAAACTTTTTAGATACCTCCTTAGTATTCCTGTATATTAACTTTTTGGGCTGACCAGTTTATGTTACGATGAGGGGTGTAGGCACCAAAAAATGTAATTGTCAGAATATACGTAAATAATTGAATATAATAAAGAGACTATAAAAAGTACAGTAGGTGTCCTACCTCCTCCAGTTCCAGCACGACCTTAGATACTGAGCAGGGACAGTGTTTTTCCTGTAGCTGATATATGGTGGATACAGGTTCTGCAACCCACCTTTGTGAGTATAACTACTCTACTTGAGCTATTCCCTTATCCAAAAATACTGCACTATTTGGCTACTGATCACATCTTGTCTCACAGACTACCGTGGATACCCCACAGTGACTGTCCCTACTACTACAGATTACGCCATGGTTGGTAGGTTGGTGTCAGAGCTGTATCCACCAGAAGAAGCTCTGGTCTCTGCGCCATATCGTATACAATAGCTACTATCCCCTCCATGTTTGTCTGGGTCGTGTTATTCAAGCCTTGGAGGTTACCCTGTGATGTGGATGTTATGGTTGGGAGGTTGGTGTCAGAGTTGTGTCCTCCAGAAGAAGCTCTGGTCTCTGCACCATATTGAATGGGACAGACATTATCCTCCATGTTTGTCTGGGTCGTGTTATTCCGGCCTCGGCGGTTTCCCTGTGATGTGGATGTTGTGGTTGGGTGGCTGGTGTCAGAGCTGTGTCCACCAGAAGAAGCTCTAACCTCTGCACCATATTGTATGTGATAGCTATTATCCCCTCCATGTTTGTCTGGGTGGTGTTATTCTGGCCTCGGAGGTTGCACTGTGATGTGGATGTTATGGTTTGGAGGCTGGTGTCAGAGCTGTGTCCACCAGAAGAAGCTCTAATCTCTGCACCATATTGTATGTGATAGCTATTATCCCCTCCATGTTTGTCATGTTATTCAGGTCTCGGGGGTTACCCTGTGATGTGGATGTTATGGTTGGGAGGCTGGTGTCAGAGCTGTGTCCACCAGAAGAAGCTCTAATCTCTGCACCATATTGTATGTGATAGCTATTATCCCCTCCATGTTTGTCTGGGTCGTGTTATTCCGGCCTCAGCGGTTTCCCTGTGATGTGGATGTTGTGGTTGGGTGGCTGGTGCCAGAGCTGTGTCCACCAGAAGAAGCTCTAATCTCTGCACCATATTGTATGTGATAGCTATTATCCCCTCCATGTTTATTGTGTTGCTCAGGTCTCGGTGGTTGCCCTGTGATGTGGATGTTATGGTTGGGTGGCTGGTGTCAGAGCTGTGTCCACCAGAAGAAGCTCTAATCTCTGCGCCATATTGTATGTGATAGCTATTATCCCCTCCATGTTTATTGTGTTGCTCAGGTCTCGGTGGTTGCCCTGTGATGTGGATGTTATGGTTGGGTGGCTGGTGTCAGAGCTGTGTCCACCAGAAGAAGCTCTAATCTCTGCACCATATTGTATGTGATAGCTATTATCCCCTTCATGTTTGTCATGTTATTCAGGCCTCGGGGGTTGCCCTGTGATGTGGATGTTATGGTTGGGTGGCTGGTGTCAGAGCTGTGTCCACCAGAGGAAGCTCTAATCTCTGCGCCATATTGTATGTGATAGCTAATATCCCCTCCATGTTTATTGTGTTGCTCAGGTCTCGGTGGTTGCCCTGTGATTTGGATGTTGTGGTTAGGTGGCTGGTGTCAGAGCTGTGTCCACCAGAAGAAGCTCTGGTCTCTGCACCATATTGTATGTGATAGCTATTATCCCCTCCATGTTTATTGTGTTATTCAGGTCTCGGTGGTTGCCCTGTGGTGTGGATGTTATGGTTGGGAGGTTGGTGTCAGAGCTGTGTCCATCAGAAGCAGCTCTGGACTCCATATTGTATGTGATAGCCCTATCCCCTCCATGTTTGTTGTGTTATTCAGGCCTCGGTGGTTGCCCTGTGATGTGGATGTTATGAACCCGGCTGAAGACAGACAGCGTCAGTAGCTGCTGTTCCGACACAATCTGTACTCACAGCCCAACATTTAGCTGAGATCTCCTGTGTGTCTACAGAGCAGCAGAACGACAGATGTTCTCACAAGGAGCAGAGATATCGGGAGGGCTGCAATACCTGAAGATGGCCATCCTGGGACGGCGGGGAGAATTTGTTCCTGCTGCTCGGAATTTACACACCGAATGTGTTCTGTTTTTTTTTTTTTTGCAGGAAAGAAACAGAATTGATGCTTCGGAGTAGAAGCTAACGATGTGGCGATAAGACATTAACATTAATAGTGTTGGTTTTCAAATTTGGAATCCTGCATTCGGAAACCCACACTTCAGCACCCGAGCAGTGGACAGGGTCACAGGGAAGTCGTTTGATTGCAGGTTAATGCCCTCCTTCACGTAATGGCTCCTCCTTCCAGCTTGGTAGAAGGAAGCATCAGAGTCACATGATGCGGGACTTGGGCCAATCTCCTCTGACCCTGTCTACTAGCTCGAGTGCTGAACTGCAGTGTTTAGCATAATTTGGGTCAGGGAAGTTTCTAGGCTAAATTGCATCCAGGGTGAGGTTTTAAAAATTGCGCCTCCCACCCCTCTTTCCCCGTGGACTCAAAAATGTTATGTATGATGAGGTATTTAGACCCCCAGTATAGGTAGCCAGGCCTAGATGGGAACAGTAAATTCGGGCGCCTGAGGCTAGCGGACAAATTGGGCGCCGCCATTCACTCCTATAATAAATATCGTTTAATGGGCGCCCGATAGGAAAAAAGGGCGCCGGAGAAAAATAACGTTTTAAAAGCGGCGCCCGGAGACTTAATGTTTTATTACTGTTTCTCATGATTATACATTATTTAATGATTTATACATTTTTAAATTTTATTTTTAAACGAAAAACAGTACAATATTTTTTTTTAAACATTATTTTTAAACGAAAAACAGTACATTTTTTTTTTTAAACATTATTTTTAAACGAAAAAACTAACAGGGGGGTCTTAGGTTTAGGCACCAACAGGGGGGTCTTAGGTTTAGGCACCAACAGGGGGTCTTAGGTTTAGGCACCAAAAGGGGGGTCTTAGGTTTAGGCACCAACAGGGGGGTCTTAGGTTTAGGCACCAACAGGGGGTCTTAGGTTTAGGCACCAACAGGGGGGTCTTAGGTTTAGGCACCAACAGGGGGGTCTTAGGTTTAGGCACTAACAGGGGGGGTCTTAGGTTTAGGCACCAACAGGGGGGTCTTAGGTTTAGGCACTAACAGGGGGGTCTAGGGGTTAGGGGTAGGTACAGGGAGGGTTACTTAGGCACCAACAGGGGGGGTCTTAGGTTTAGGCATCAACAGGGGGGTCTAGGGGTTAGGGGTAGGTACAGGGAGGGTTACTTAGTAATTTTTTTTTTAAAACGTTATTATACGTTTCACTATTTAAACGAAAGATTAACGTTTTTACAATTGCCGATTTAATGCACATTATTTAATGATTTATAACTTTATAAAACATTAATTTTAAACGAAATACAGTACAATACATTTTTAAACGTTATCCATGCTTATCGTTAAAAACCCGGCGCCCTTTTTTCCCAGCGCCCCTTTTTAACGTACGCGGCCTAGATGCCCCCTGTAGAAATTGCCAAGCATAGGTACGCCCTGTATAGGTATCAAGTAATAGGTGCCCCCAGCATAGGTATCAAGGAATAGGTGCCCGCAGTTTAGGCATCAAGGAATATGTGCCCCCAGTTTAGGTATCAAGGAATAGGTGCCCTCAATATAGGTATCATGGAATAGGTGAACCCAGTATAGGTATCAAAAATTTCCCCTGTGTAGGTACCAAGAAATGGGTGCCCCCAGTGTAGGTATCAAGGAATAGGCGCCCACAGTTTAGGTATCAAGGGATAGGTACCCTCAGTATAGGTATCAAGGAATAGGTTTACCCAGTATAGGTATCAAGGAATAGGTGCCCCCAGTATAGGTATCAAAAATTTCCACTATGTGGGTACCAAGGAATGGGTGCCCCCAGTGTAGGTATCAAGGAATAGGTGCCCACAGTATAGGTATCAAGGAATAGGTGACCCCAGTATAGGTATCAAGGAATAGGTGACCCCAGTATAGGTATCATGGAATAGGAACCAACCCTCAGTATAGGTATTAAGGAATAGGTGCCCCAGTATAGGTATCAAGGATTCCCCCTGTGTAGGTATCAAGGAATAGGTGCCCACAGTATAGGTATCAAGGAATAGGTGACCCCAGTATAGGTATCAAGGAATAGGTGACCCCAGTATAGGTATCATGGAATAGGTGCCCACAGTATAGGTATCAAGGAATAGGAACCAACCCTCAGTATAGGTATTAAAGAATAGGTGCCCCCAATATAGATATCAAGGAATAGGTGCCCCCAGTATAGGTATCAAGGAATAGGTGCCCCCAGTATAGGTATCAAGGAATAGCTGCCCCCAGTATAGGTATCACGGAATAGGAACCAACCCTCAGTATAGGTATTAAGGAATAGGTGCCCAGTATAGGTATCAAGGATTCCCCCTGTGTAGGTATCAAGGAATAGGTGCCCCCAGTATATATATCAAGGAATAGGTGTCCCCAGTATAGATATCAAGGAATAGGTGCCCCCAGTATAGGTATCAAGGAATAGGTGATCGCAGTATAGGTATCAAGGAATAGGTGTCCCCAGTATAGGTATCATGGAATAGGTGCCTCTAGTATAGGTATCAAGGAATAGGTGCCTCAGTATAGGTATCAAGGAATAGGTGTCCCCAGTATAGATATCAAGGAATAGGTGCCCCTTGTATAGGTATCACGGAATAGGTGATCGCAGTATAGGTATCAAGGAATAGGTGCCTCAGTATAGCTGTCAAGGAATAGGCACCCCCAGTATAGGTATCAAGAAATAGGTGCCCTCTGTATAGGTAATGGAGGGGGAAGCCGGGGGCACACTTGGGGAGGGGGACCCAACTCCTCTCTCCCTCAACTCAGGCGCCCACACCCTCTGTGCTCCCCCCTCCCCACTGCAGCGGTATAGCACGCATTGCAAATTGACTCACCTGCCAGGTTCTAAGCGATGTTTACTTGTTGCCGGGCTAGGCTTTGGCATCACACTGTGAGACGGGTTTCACCACAATATCGGCGACACAGAGCCCCCTGATGATCCGTTTCAGAAAAGGAAACTATTTCTCGTGGGAAAGGGGGTTTCAGCGACTGATTGGGTTGAAGTTAAATCCTTTGTTACAGTTTCTCTTTAAATCAAATTTACATATACTGTGCTCTCTTTGCCACTAAAGCACCTCCCCTCCACCCCTCCTTACATAAAATGGATGTTTTACATGGAAGAGACGGCCAGTAAATGGATATGGAAGGGAGGCTTCGTACTTGACTTGCCCTTTGCTGATTTCCTTTACCTTGCATGGTTGCGCATATTGTATGTAACAATCTTACCTCATAGCGGGTCCCGCGACGTCTCCTGCTACGTCTCCGGCGGGACTCTCTCTCGTGCAGGATCTTCCGTGCTGTCTTCCCCGGGGGGCATCTCCGACACCGTTGCGGCGGTTAGCCAGGACGCACGCGTGTGGTGTCTCTAGTCGCTCGCGCGCTAGACAGAGTGGCCTTTACAGGCTGAGGAGGCGTGTCTAAATGTAGACCGTCCTCCTGTGGGCTGGGTTGATCTCCTCTCCCTGGGTATATTAGGCCAAGCAAGTCAGTCACTCTCTGGCCTTGATACTAATCAGTACGCTGGTTATAGGTTTAGTTAGCTAGCCATATTCAGTTACATTTATATATTGTGTAGACACACAATACTGTATATATGTACTCTAGGTAGTCAGCCTTGTTTCTGTAGTATTATCTTGTAAACTATTTTGTAATATTCTAGTTATATGAGATAACATCTATTGTATATTCTAGTAATATGATTGTACTTCTATTGTATATTATCTGTATTCCGACCTTTTGCCTGCCTCCTGACCTCACTATTGTCTCATCTTTCTGTACCTCTGCCATCTGATACACGTGTACGACTCGGCCTGTCCCTGACTCCGCTATTGCCTGATCCTTAGACTACGACTGACATCTGTCTTATGTGTATGATCCTGCCTGTTAATTGACTATGAGTTTGCCTAGTTCCTCTGTACCGCGATACCTCTGACTTTGTTTACGACTACGGTCTGGACCTGACTAATCTTACTCTACCGCTGTGTATTGTACTGACTACACTACCAGTTCACGCTCCAGCGTGATATTGTATATCTATGTTTGTAGCCATTTAGTTAAGTTAGGATTTGTGGTATTAGTTATCAGTTTTATGTATAGTGTGTTACTTATTAATTCACAATACATATAATATAAATATAACTTTTTCCTCTATATTTTGGTTTCCAGTACCATTATTTGCTGCAAAACTGAGGTCATCTGTAATTGTCTGCGCAATCACTTACCAGCCATACCTGTCTGTACAGGATATGACATCACCATGTAACATGGCTCCTTCCAGTTCTAGATGTACCGTGAGCTAGGGGGAATTGTGATTTTACACAGATGATGTTACTTTGGAATAAAATATGATAATTATATGGGCAGTGAGGAGATGGGAGACAAGTTTTTATATGTTATGCCGGACTGTAATTTCCCTTTAAGATTCTGCAGTGGAAGCAGCTTACCTTTCGAAGTCAGCAAGTTGAAGTTGACCTATACAGTATATAACAAAGTTAAAACTCACATTCATTAACAAGACCCAGAAACCTAACTGTCCATAAAATAAAACTGTAAAGAACCCAAGAATAAAGCCGTTTGCTGATCTAACAAAATCCACATATAGCTCTAACTCGCCAAACTCTCTAAAATAGAATTCAGATCCCTTTAATGAAGGTTTCAGGGATGCAAAGTGGCTCTTCAACTTCCTAAAAGTAAAATATTTAAATATCTACAGAGCACTAACAATGGCAATATGAGATTCAAACAAGAGCCCTGGGATGTGTTGAATAGCGCTGTCTCCGTAGGTGTATCACCTGCTGCAATTAGTCTTTAAATTCTGATTTCTGTTACCAATATTATCTTTTGAAATAGGGGCAGCACGGTGGTGTAGTGAATTGCACTCTCCCCATGCAGTACTGCTGGGTCCCCAAATCCCAGCCAGGGCAATATCTGCACAGAGTTTTTATTTTCTCTCTGTGTCTGTGTGGGCTTCCTCCAGTCACTCCGGTCTCCTCCCACATCCCCAAAAATATACAGTTAGGTTAATTGGCTTCCCTCTAAATTGGCCGTAGACTATGATGAACATATTACTATGGTAGGATTAGATTGTAAGCTCCTCTGAGGACAGTCAGCGACATGACTATGTACTCTGTAATGTGCTGCAGAAGGTGTCACTGCTATATAAATACATAATAATAATATGGTAGGACATTAGACTATGACTATGGTAGGATTAGATTGTGAGCTCCTCTGAGGACAGTCAGTGACATGACTATGTACTCTGTAATGTGCTGCAGAAGGTGTCACTGCTATATAAATACATAATAATAATATGGTAGGACATTAGACTATGACTATGGTAGGATTAGATTGTAAGCTCCTCTGAGGACAGTCAGTGACAGGACTATGTACTCTGTAATGTGCTGCAGGAGATGTCAGAGCTATATAAATACATAATAATAATATGGTAGAGACATTAGACTATGACTATGGTAGGATTAGAGTGTGAGCTCCTCTGAGGACAGTCAGTGACATGACTATGTACTCTGTAATGTGCTGCAGAAGATGTCAGTGCTATATAAATACATAATAATAATATGGTAGGACATTACACTACGACTATGGTAGGATTAGATTGTGAGCTCCTCTGAGGACAGTCAGTGACATGACTATGTACTCTGTAATGTGCTGCAGAAGATGTCAGTGCTATATAAATACATAATAATATGGTAGGACATTAGACTATGACTATGGTAGGATTAGATTGTGAGCTCCTCTGAGGACAGTCAGTGACATGACTATGTACTCTGTAATGTGCTGCAGGAGATGTCAGTGCTATGTAAATACATAATAATAATATGGTAGGACATTAGACTATGACTATGGTAGGATTAGATTGTGAGCTCCTCTGAGGACAGTCAGTGACTATGTACTCTGTAAGACGCTGTGGAAGATGTTGGCGTGAAAATTAATACTAAATAATAATAAATAATCATTTTGAAATATAGCACTTTGCGTAGCTAAAGAGCTATGGGCCCTGATGTAAGTTTTACACTGGGCACCACCAAGGGTTCTATACATACCTAATGATACGGCGCACCAAAATCTGTCAAAGACAACCACAAGAAGGGGATGGGGAACAGTTTGTTAATGATTATTACTATGTAAAGCATCTATAAAAGTGATTATTACCAGCACAGGACCAATGGAGAGCTAATACTGTGGTTGAGGAGGGAGGGCCCCTCTGGCCCAAGGGCCCAAGTGTGGTTGCAAGTTGCTTGCAAATACTCAGCACCGGGTGTCAAATTCCCTGGGTACACCACTGCCCTAGAGGTCCTGTGTGTCCCTCGCTGCAGCCCCGGGCTTCTTGGAGGATCTGTTCATATTCCTATTTTTTTATACTACATCCTTCCTTTTCTGCTACTTCTTTTCAAGGAAACGAGAGGGAAGGAATCTGTGATTTCTTTGGACGCTGCAGAAGAAAACCTCCCGAAATTACTTCCCTGCCTATAAATATCTCTCCAGATGGAGGCATTCTGGTGGTGGATGGCATGAGTGACATCCTCCGTGTGTGCTCAGGAAAAGGCCACATTCCGTTATTTGAATTCACAGATTTTTCTGATTTATAAAAAGGAATGTGATATTTCTGGAATGCTATTGATAGAAGATTATGCTAACATAATTATATTATTCTGTGCGATTCATAATGGCAATACTGTAAATTGTACCACTGCTCACACAACTTGGAAATCATTGCTTGCCACATGGTCGGGATGAGGAACAATCATCTATTATTATAAATAGTTTTCTTTGTTCAGGGCCATAACTACAAATTATGGGGCCCACAGCAAAACATTGACAATGCCCCTTGATGCTCCCTATTACCTTGTAGCCACAAAAACACCTGATCTGAAGTATAGTCTCCTGTATCAGAGGAAGGGTAGGTTAGTGGATGGGTCCCCCTGTGTTTGCAGGTGCTGCACCTCTCTAGCTGCGCCCCTGTTGTCCATGTATGCGTTCTCTCTCTCCTCTGTCTGATGTACTGAAATTTTTGTTTCCCATGGACACTTTTTTGAGCAGAGTCACAAACTTACCTCTGAGTGTTCTCTCTCCTCTAGAAAAAAAAAACAGCTTTTCTGCCCATCAACTGAATCTCATGAATAAATTGTGGAGCGGGTTTTGTAAACCTTTTTTTTTTTTAAACAATTTAGCACATTTTTCAGAGGAACATATTTCTGTCAGAAAGCGATATTGTAAAAAATGACCAAATGATAAGACACAGAACATTTATATTGCACTTTTCTCCTGGCAGACTCAAAGCACCAGAGCTTCAGCCACTAGGGCACACTCTACAGGCAGTAGTAGTGTTAGATAGTCTTGCCCAAGGTCTCCTACTGAATAGGTGCTGGCTTACTGAACAGGAAGAGCCGAGGTTCAAACCCAGGTCTCCTGTGTCAGAGACAGATGCAGTACGGCTCAGACCAGAAGTTTTGTCTGTTTTTGCATAACTCTAACGACTGCTGATGATGAGCAAGGATGACTACAATGTGCTACTGAAGGCTGCTTTTGATTGGTCACTGTGCTTCCTTTCTCTATCAAGATCTTGGAGCTGTTGAACATGACAACTGTATTTTGGATTGCTTGAAGAAAGAAGAGTAACTTACAGTGCTATGAAATACAGCATTTCCTCTTTGTTCTAAAATGTTATTTACAGCATACAATCTACTACTACTACTACAAAAAAAGCAGAACAGCATTCAAACAGTTAAACACAGCACTTTGTTCTTCAGTAGAAAGCTCCTTGCTTCAGTGGAAAGCTTCTGGACGCATCTGAATAGGTAATAACATAATTTGTTTACACGCCGGGGACGGTTAGTTTCCCGCCTTCTCTGACGGTGGTTGCAAAGATTTGCAATCTGCCTTTGTGAGTATACATCCTTAGCAATTTGCTTTCCTGAATCTAACACGATTCTGCCCCATTGGCCTCCTGGTCTCCTTTTTGTACTTTAGATGAACCTGGGGTTGTTATAATCACAGGAACCATCGACATAAACTATATTCAGTAAAATACAATAGCAGCTTTCAGAGCAGATAAACTGTACTTTGGGATTTTGTAAAAATTTTTTGTAACAGACAACATTACTTGTGCACAAAACCAGATTCGATAACTGTATGGGTAATACGAAAAAAAAAATGGAAAACACGTTTTTATTGATGTCCCCCCATTGAGTTCAATGGATACCAAATTCAATTTCCAAATGAACCAGAATATTGAGTCATGGGACTAATTTGGGTGAACCGCTGTCAAACTGCTGAGGAAATTTCAGCCAACACTACTACTAACCGCTCTCCCAAACAGATTATGTCCTTGAAAGTGACTGATAAGCATTGATTGATTTCAGGGGAAGCCCAACCTGTTCTGTAGATAAGACCCACCACGATCAAATCCGCTTTAAATTAATATGGACGTCCCGCGAGCTTTGGGCCATCATTAGCCTTCTGGTGTCATCACTGACTCTAGCACTCGCCATTGTTTGAAAGTCATTCGTGAAAAGAACTCCGGCATAAAAGCTACAAGGGTGATGCAGAATCCATGGAACAGCTGTGACCCGGGACAGGCCTGAGCTAAAGTCTATAAGTCAAGCTGAGTCTTCTGCTCCTCTGGTCACCGCGATATACATTTAATTAGCGTCCTCTCACCTTCCCACTATGAGATTTTTCCCGCCTGTCAGCTCCTGGCATCCGAAGGATGTCCTTGAGAAATAGTTGGCCCTATTGACTCCCGAGCTTTCTTATTTGACTTAGCGTTGGAGTATTGTGAAGAAAAAAAAGCGTGAAATAATGGAAGGCACTACGTGGCGGTGCTGCCTGGCCAGACAGTGTGTCAGCCGGGTCGAAGCTATTGAACAGTTCCTATTAAATTAGCTCAGCTTCATCTGGGCTAGTTAAAGTTGGCATACAGACAAATGAGTTGTTCTCGGTGTATAAAGGAGAAGAGACAGGCTGTGATTCCGGGGTCTGGAGCCCCTGACAGGAGATCCGTCACATCACCGGCTCGATAGAAGACTGTCCGGGAGAGGATGGTAAATGTTTTCTCCACGTCAATAAGTTCCAGGCCTGCAGATGTGGCTTAACATTAATTAATACAATGTTACCCAATCTCGTGGCCGCACAATGACAGCTCCTCTCTCCATTGTATGCCGCCATTACTTTCTATTACAAGAGGCTGTATTGTGTCCATTGTCAGATACAAAAATGGCCCCTGAGCTACTGATCCCAACTCCAAGATGTTATTTAAACTGACGGCACATATGGCCACACCAAGAACGCTGACTTAGCTCAGGAACTTGAGAAAACTTCAAGTATATTTACAATCATGTCTTGTATGGGCAATGGGGTATATACAGTATATCACACCCTGATTACTGTTAACTTTGGTTCGATATGTTTGTTTAAGATGGAAACCCAATAATGTGAGCTTTCAGTTAGAGCATTACTACATTTATATATATATATATATATATATATATATATATATATGTTTTTATCATAGGCACTTGTCTTGACCCGAGGAAGGAGCCAAGACCCGTGAAACGCATTGTCTACCCCGCATGAATACATTTTACTTTTTTTTCCCATTAACTAATGGTTTGTCCTTCTGAGAAAGTAAGACATTACACTTCTCATCTACAGTATATAACAATTTGTAGTAATTTATTATCAAGGGCTCCTCCCAGAGGCATAGCTTTGGGTGGGCAAAGGGGATACATATCCCTGGGCGCAGCACTGTAAGGGGGTGCAGGGCATGGTCACCACATCCCCAAGTGACATGATCTAAAAACAACTAAAAAGGAGGAGTACAGATGGACTTACCTCCTGAAATGATGGACAAACGAGATTGTTCAAATCGCAAAGAACAATTTATTTTGGCACTCCGCAACGCGTTTCGCAGGTATAACCCGCTTCATCAGGCAAGGAGTGCAAGCTCAAAAAGGTCCAATAGTGGCAATGCGCCTCTGTCCTGCCTGGCGCCTCTGTCCAAATTTGCACAGTATATAGACCACCCTGGGTGGAGGGGACTGTCCCCTTCTTTCTATCTACAGAGAGCGACTTCTTAAACCTGAGTGGGGTCAGGTTCTAATGCTCCCCACCTGCATTTCAAGTGGTTGCCTATATGGTAACCCGTGTTTGTGAGTATATCCACATCTGTTAATTATTTCGCCAACAATTGTTAGACTTACTGCACTATATTGGGCTCTCGGTTTTTCTTTTTGTTTCAAGTGCACATCCCCAAGTGAGTGAGAGGCAGCTCGCTGGCTGCCCGAAGTGCCCCTGCTTCTCCCCCTCCCTTTGCAGAGGAGTACAGAAGTGTTAACAGCAGCAGAACAAGGGGGGCACATCTGTCTGTCTAAACGAAGGGAAGGGAGGCACATCTGGCTATCTAAAGGGGGGCACATTTGTTTACCTAAACAGCATTTGTACATTTGGCGCAAATTTGCGCAAAAACTGTCTTGGTTTCCGGGCGCTGAAAAGCCAAGCTACGCCTCTGGCTCCTCCACCAGTGATTTTTCTGACCTTGCTGTCCTCACAACTAATTATGAGAGCTACCAACCATCATCTGCACCGACAGACCCTGGACACCGAACGGGGACTGTTATATTCCCGCAGGCTCAGACGGTGGACATTGACCTACTAACATTCAAATGTCTATGCAATTTAAGCCCTGAACTCCTAGAGGATTTGCTACATTTGTGTCACACTCTCCGCAACCACTGATCAACAGGATCTAATAACTTCAGAGTCCACCTCTAAACCTTCGACGATAGAGCCTTCCGTCATGCTGCCACTACCCTTTATAACTCTTTATCACACCCAATCAAGAGAGCTCCAACCCTGGAGGCATTTCAATCCAAGCTGAAATGTCACCATTTTAGTACTGATCTGAAACATATTTATGCGCTTTGAGTCGTATAAGAGAAAAGCGCTTTACGATTGTTATTACTATTGTCATAACATAGGAACCATTGTGGAGGAGGGAGGGGTTGGTAGTATTTAGGTGGAAGAAACTGGTTCCTCGCTACGATTTAAAATTATAATGGAATGGGATCATTTTATATATTGTCTTGATATGTCATGCTAGTAATCTTACTTTTTCTTTGTGACAGTGATTGTTTTTTTTCTTTCACATATGTTGTAATTCAATGTTTTACCCACTAATTGTAGTGGATTGCTGGAAATGATATATAAACGTCTGTATTTTACATACTATGTAACAACTACCCTCCTCGCAATACAGTAATAATTATAGGAGATGATGGGGAACATCAATGTATTGGTGAGCGATAGACGTATTCTATATCGGGAGATTATAGGGCTGGGATAAACATATGTACGGCGGACGCTTTGCCGATAATCCATTCATAGTGCGTTTATAGACTCGGAAGATTCGTTTTGATAAAATTAGTTCGGACATCACAGAAGCTTAATAACAGGAGATGTAACAATGGACACAATGGAATGAAGAACGTCTTTATAGCGCCACAATCATTACTATAAAAGCTTTTTTTTTATTCATCAGAATCATAAATGTTTAAATGTCAACACTTACGAGAGAAAAGGCGGCAATCACATCTAAGGTACTAAACGTCTAAAGTACAGACTGGAGAGGCTGCAGCGCTTTGGTCTGCTAAATGAAGGCAAATTAGAACTACTCAATAGTTTTGGGCAAATTAATGAATCCAACTGGCATGGCGGGTTTACTGATGGTCTATGCTGGGCCGGTCCTAGACATTTTTCTGCCTGAAACAAATATTGTGAGGACACCCCAACCCCCCCACCCTGCTCCCACACATTTGAAGTGCAATAATTACCCCACATATGAAACACAGAAATCACCCCACATATAAACTGCAACAATTGCCCCCACATATCATCACTGGTGTCAGTGGGCAATTTAGATACAAAAAAATACCCCAACATGCTGCGTAGAAATGTCGTGAACATCAAATTTTGAGTTCACAAACAGTGAACGCGAACTTCCGCAAACGTTCGCGAATAGGCGAATCTGGCAAACCGCCATAGACTTCAATGGGCATGCAAATTTTAAAACCTACAAAAATGATGGAAAAGTTGTTTCAAGGGGTCTAACACCTGTACTGTGGAATGCCAGAGGGGGATCTATGCCTAAAGTCCCACCAAAAATTACGAAGTTGACGCAAAGTTGGGTTTTAATCCCCAAAGGACAGGAATCACATTATGCACAGCTCTGGGTGTCAGTGGGCTGTGGGGTGTCACACACAGAGAAACGCAATAGTACTATCAGAATACAGTGACATAATAATGCACTGGAGTGGTTCTGTGCCTGTAACTTAATGAGGCAGCAGCAGTAGTGTGCACAGCTCTGGGTGTCAGTGGGCTGTGGACTGTCACACAGAGAGATGCAATAGTACTACAGCATACAGTGACATAATAATGCACTGGAGGGGTTCTGTGCCTGCAACTTAATGAGGTAACAGCAGTAGTGTGCGCACAGCTCTGGGTGTCAGTGGGCTGTGGACTGTCACACAGAGAGATGCAATAGTACTACAGCATACAGTGACATAATAATGCACTGGAGTGGTTCTGTGCCTGCAACTTAATGAGGTAACAGCAGTAGTGTGCGCACAGCTCTGGGTGTCAGTGGGCTGTGGAGTGTCACACAGAGAGATACAATAGTACTATCAGAATACAGTGACATAATAATGCACTGGAGTGGTTCTGTGCCTGCAGTGTAATGAGGTAACAGCAGTAGTGTGCACACAGCTCTGGGTGTCAGTGGGCTGTGGACTGTCACACAGAGAGATGCAATAGTACTATCAGAATACAGTGACATAATAATGCACTGGAGTGGTTCTGTGCCTGCAACTTAATGAGGTAACAGCAGTAGTGTGCGCACAGCTCTGGGTGTCAGTGGGCTGTGGACTGTCACACAGAGAGATGCAATAGTACTATCAGAATACAGTGACATAATAATGCACTGGAGTGGTTCTGTGCCTGCAACTTAATGAGGTAACAGCAGTAGTGTGCACACAGCTCTGGGTGTCAGTGGGCTGTGGAGTGTCACACAGAGAGATACAATAGTACTATCAGAATACAGTGACATAATAATGCACTGGAGGGGTTCTGTGTCTGTAACTTAATGAGGTAACAGCAGTAGTGTGCACACAGCTCTGGGTGTCAGTGGGCTGTAGAGTGTCTCACACATAGAGATACAATAGTACTATCAGAATACAGTGACATAATAATGCACTGGAGTGGTTCTGTGCCTGCAGTGTAATGAGGTAACAGCAGTAGTGTGCACACAGCTCTGGGTGTCAGTGGGCTGTGGAGTGTCACACACAGAGAGATGCAATAGTACTATCAGAATACAGTGACATAATAATGCACTGGAGTGGTTCTGTGTCTGTAACTTAATGAGGCAACAGCAGTAGTGTGCACACAGCTCTGGGTGTCAGTGGGCTGTAGAGTGTCTCACACATAGAGATACAATAGTACTATCAGAATACAGTGAAATAATAATGCACTGGAGTGGTTCTGTGTCTGTAACTTAATGAGGCAACAGCAGTAGTGTGCACACAGCTCTGGGTGTCAGTGGGCTGTAGAGTGTCTCACACATAGAGATACAATAGTACTATCAGAATACAGTGAAATAATAATGCACTGGAGTGGTTCTGTGTCTGTAACTTAATGAGGCAACAGCAGTAGTGTGCACACAGCTCTGGGTGTCAGTGGGCTGTGGAGTGTCACACACAAAGAAACCACAGCAGACCGATGTGCTAGCCCTCAAAAGGGCTGTCTGAAGTGCTTTCACAGCAAGTGAGGAACAAGAACACAGGCCTAGCTAATGCTTTCCCTACATATCTGCAGCAAGTCTGACCCTGCTCTCACTAACAGCAGCCAGCAGAGAATGAATCCAATATGGCCACCACAACTGCTTTTTGATAGGAGGAAGGGAGATCCAGGAGGGGTGCTAGCTGATTGGCTGCCATGTGTCTGCTGATTGTGAGGTAAGGAGTCAAAGTTTAGCTTAATGATGTATAGGGGGCGGGTCGAACAGGAATGTTCACCACGAATGTGAACAGCGGAAGTTCGCAGAATACTGTTTGCCGGCAAACAGCTTGGGCCATCTCTAATGCTGAGTATCACGCCCCATCCCCCCAACAAAGGTGCAGTCACCGATAGTGATGAGCATACATTTTGCATTGACGTAATTTTACATTGAAATTCGCATATAAGATGCAAAATTGTAATTCGAAAATTAATTTTGTCTGTAATTGTATTCAATTGTAATTTTGCATAATTGTCGTGTAATTTTGGGTCAATTTTATTGGTTAATAGCAAATTGGTGATTTTTGAGAAAATTCTAAGGAATTTTTTTTTTTTTAAACTGTCATTTTTCAGCGTTTAAAAACATTTTTCCTTTGCATTTTTAAAATCAATTTTTTCAAAAACTTCAAGGTATTTTTGAAAAAAACATTTTTGACTTGTTAACTTTCGCAAAAATGATGCGAAATTAGGTATGATTAAATACAATTAATTGAATTTACAAATCATAATTATGTACGGGCGTAACTTGGCCATCATTGGTGTTCAGTGTGCCTGCTCCTTCATCATTCCTGCTCAGTGTGTGTTTGGGGGAAGAGTGGGAACGACTGAAAGTTACAGAAAGTCAGAAACTGTGACAGTTTCAAGACTTATGCAAACTCCATGCAGAGCCTTGTTTAAAAGCAAAGGATGTCCAGACTCCAGACTCCCAGCCCAGGATGTTTACACATTCACAGCAGTTTAGTAACCAAAGCTTCTAACAGGCGGCCTTTGCATGCTGTGCATATACACAGTACGATTGCTGACTTGCTGCCGCCCTGTCATTGTTGCTGCCTGAAGCACATGGTTCACCTTGCTTCATGGGAGAACCGCCCCTGGGCCTATGAGATGCAAGTACCTCTTACTTACACCCGTAAATTGTACACAGCTTAAAACTGAGGCAATTATTAAAGTCAACAGGAAGTTTATTTGTTTGACCCAGATCTAAGCTGCATAGCATTTGTGTTAAATTGGCATGCAAGCTGTAATTATTTGCATCTTATTAACCATCTCTATGAACCCTACAGCAGCCATTCCTACATTCTGATATGACTCAGAAGATGACTGCCATTACTGCCAGCTAATAGCAGAAATACATTCTATTAAGGTATGTTCTTTCTTTCATATGGTGCTGGTTTGGCCTCTCGTTTTTAATAACAGAATTAAATGGCAGCACTTCCAAATGCAGGCTCCACCCAAATTGACTAGCTGCATAGATGTGCAGAGCCCACACATGGCAGATTACACAACTTGCATTCAGTAGATGCAACCAATAGAGGAGTTAGCTTCCAATAAACAGTTTGCTCAGTACTAGACTCTTCCATCACGTTGAGGGATCATCACGGAAGCCTGCATTTGTAAGTGCTGCCATTTCCTCCTGTTGTACAAAAATGTAACTCTACTTGTGGCTAGCTGCATTCATGCGTATCACTTTGCATTCAATGATGTATTTAGTTTAAGGTTTAGTGCATGGTTTGCATCTGATTTGTATGCAAGGTGTGTATTTAAGTCCCTAGGGGGTGCTGCACACCTCTGTTAGTTTCCTTTCAGTTGCAGCCTGTTTAGGAGGGCTGCCAATATTTTGCTGTTCTTGTTTTTAATGTTTTGTAGTGTAGATTTGCAGTTTTTGTCAGCTAACACATTAAAACTATGTTTGCCATATTCTCTTTCGTGACACTTTCACACACTGGTGCGCAAGCGAACATATACTGGGCTTGAGTCACTAACCGGGGCTAAGCCGGTTAGTGAGCCCCATCACTTAGTGGGCGCAAACCACAGCACTAAGTAGTTTGCGCCCACACATCACTCTCAGTCCCACTCAGTGCGCTCGCAGCTGGCCAGGATTAGTCCGCGGTGCGACGATAAGGTTGCACCCGCTGCCTCTTAAACGTCGCAACTCGTGCAACGAAAACAGCACATTGGGGGCCCGCTGAAGCAGCGCATCTATGCGCCGTTACGGAGGCACCCGATGCGTAACACCGGCCAGACGCGCTCTGCGTGCACTGAGCGGGGCTGTGTGCAAAGTAGCTCTGTGCAGCCTTTAGTGCGTGCAGAGCTATTTATGGGTCACTAAAAGGCTTTTCACTCCGGCGCTAACATTTAGCGCCAGTTAGTGAATCAAGCCAACTGTATGTATATATATATATATATATATATATATATATATATATATATATATATATATATATATATATATATATATATACTAGCTGATGGCCCGGCATTGCCCGGGTATGTATTTGGCTAGTGTTGGCTTCTCCCATTTTTCTGACCCTAACACTCAATTACTCAATGACCTTTGTGAGCTTTGCGATCTTTGGCATCCATAATTTGCATTGAAATGAGACAAATCTAATTGGCTGTTTGTGGCTCCACCCCCATTTCTAAATTTGAACCCCAGTCACCCAGTGACCAACTGTACCAGGTTTGAGGCTTGTGCTATTAACAGTGCAAGAATGGCAGCAATGAAATATTCCCTTTGAAAAGCAATAGGTGAATTTTGATTGGCTTTTGTAGGCTCCACCCACTTTTCTGAATATTAATCCCAGTCACCCAGCAACCAACTGTGCAAAGTTTGAGAACCCTGCCATTAACAGTGTAAGAATGGCTGCAGCTTACATTTTCCAGTGAAATTTGTATTTGTCTCTGCCCCCTTTTTGGTTATGGGATTAAAAAGTATCCTATACTTTATTCCAGGTAATGTACTATGTGTCTGCCAAATTTCATTCAAATCCGTTCAGCCGTTTTTGTGTGATCGAGTAACAAACATCCAAACATCCAAACATCCAAACATCCGAACTTTCACACTTATAATATTAGTAAGATATAATATATATTTATATATGTAGTGTGTGTGTGTATGTATGTATGTATGTATGTATGCATGTGTGTGTTTTGTACACTTCAGGAATTTAGGGATCGATCGATATTCTGCAGGAAGCTGCGCTTCTATCTGTCTGTGTGAAGATCCATGACTTTTACATTGGGGAAATAAATGCCACTTTAATTATAAAGAGTGACCCAGTCCTGCCAGGGCCGGACACCGGAGCAGATTCGGCGTGATGAAGAGGATCATTCATTTTACTGGCCGGGCCGTATTGTCAGCCGCTGTCAATGCATCATGTGCGGAAACTGCGCTGTCTCTTCCAAATGTCACCCCAGATAGTTTGATGGCCGCAGTAATTAATTTCCATTTATTTTCTATTGAACTTGTCAGGGTACAAATACATTTTTGAATGGCCGCAATCACACAGCGTACACAGACGTATAATTCTGCATTGCTGTATGGCTGCTGCTTATTCCATCTGTTCATCCATCCATCTATCTGTTATAAGCTAAGAATTATGCCTCTTTTCAAACCACTTCCTTGTCGCCAAGCAGGGCCGATAACGGGAGACCGACAGCAGGGGACGGCTGGAGAAGATGCAAAGGAGGTGACTGCACCAGGGCCCTGGAACACAGGGCCCACTAGGGATCCAACTTCAGTCATTGTATTAGCTCTTCCATGAAGCTAAGCTGATAATAGTTACTTCTATATTTGCTTTAAACAGTGTTAATCACTGACAAACTGTGGCTGTGTGCGCCGGCTGCTGGGTGGAGGTGGCTATACTAATGCTCTCCATTGGTCCCTTAAGGGACCAATGGGAATCCTCTAAAGGACACATGGGTATCCCTTGTGGTACTTTTAAAGGATACCCAAAGTGACATGTGACATGATGAGATAGACATGTGTATGTACAGTGCCTAGCACACAAATAGCTAGGCTGTGTTCCTTTTTTTCTTTCTCTGCTTCAAAGACTTAAAAATCAGGTATGTAAGTGGCTGACTCAGTCCTGACTCAGACAGGAAGTGACTACAGTGTGACCCTCACTGATAAGAGATTTCCCTTTTTATCTCTTTCTTGCCCATTCAGTCTGGCCGCTGCAATCTGACATAACCAGCCTGTATGGGTGACAATGGGTTAAAGAGGATTGGGCAGGGAACCCCCTGTACTTTAAAAAATGTTTTTATTTATTTATGTTGTGTGTAAATAATTTTATATTTGCCAGGGATCCTTATATAGCAGTATTGCGGCTGTACAGTGATCACCGGCAAAAGCGTTGACACTTTGCCCCGCATACTAATCCACACAAGGCAGTTTCTAGGCTAAATTACACCCAGGGTGAGGGTGTAAAAATTGCACCCCCTTCCCCCTCCACCCCCGTGGACTCGCGACCCCTTACTCTTTAGGGACAGTCACCCAGCCACAGGTCACAAGTAGATCTGCCTACTGACTAGTGACCAGCCGCTCATCCAGGAGGAAGCAGAGACCAGGAAAACACACAGGCGAAGAGAGCCCGGAAACCGCTTCCTCCATGGGTGCCACGCACTGACTGCCTGCAGTACCGCTACAGGACATCAGGTGTCATCACGCGGTGGTGACGTGATGATGATGACCTCACGTCTGACGCAGGCAGCCCAGGAGGAGTCAAGGAAGGTGACCGCATTGATAATCTTCTTTCTTCTTCCATTTGCCTGCACCATGGGTGACCAGCTCCCTAGCGGTTATGTCCTTCTGCCTGCACCCCTCCTCTCCTACTTGCCGGTCTGCGCCCATGTCGGTTGCCCTGCCCGCACTGCCCAAGAAATGTCCCTGAACTTACAGGCAACCCTGATAGGAAATTCACTGCTGTTGCTGGGGATATATGTAAATTTACACTACTGATAGGTAGATACATTATCTGTCAATTAAAGGACACCTGAGATGAATGTATACTTACTGGGGCTTCCTACAACCCCCTTCAGGCCATGGGTCCCCTCGCCCTCCCCCCAAGCTGCTCTGATCTTCCACTGGCCAACCCAGTACATTTGTCCAATTGTGATCAACAATTGTGCTCCCAGGGCCGAGAGCGCAATGGGGGCACATGTGCAGCTGGGACGTGCATGCACAGTAGATCATGTCTAAGCCCAAATGGAGGATTTACCAGGCCAGCCAGCGGTGCATCTAAGCGGTCTGGGAGGACAGCGAGGGAGCTAACAGCCTAAAGGGGGCTGGAGGGAGCCCCGAGTAAGTACTGTATAAATAGCTTTTAATTTTTTTTGTCACAGGTACACTTTAACCACAATATAAAAAAAAAAAATCCTATTGTAACTTTAAACATTTAAAATCAATTTTCTCAAAACCGACTAGGTCTTTTTTAAACACCCCCCCCCCCCCCTCCCACCCTGTCCCTACTGTTCTTAGCATACACAGCACATTTGGTGATTCTAGCATGTATGGGGGCTTTTCTTTAAAGGGACACTTAAAGAGACACTTAAGCCACAAAAAAAATTTGCGCTATTGCGGGCCGCAACGCGTACGAAAATACGCGTTGCCGCATTACGCACGCAATAGCGCTAATTGCAGTCGGGAATGCGGAAAAAGCTACGCGTGGCCAGTCCTGACGGGCCTGTCGGCAAAAACGAAACTAGCTGGCAGAGGAGGACAAGAGGATTAGTGAGTGGCTGCGAGGGCACAGGACTGCTGCAGGGGGCTGGTAGAAGCCCCAGGTGAGTAAAACTAATTTTTTTTTCCTGAATTAAGGTTCACTTTAAGTCAAACAAAAAAAATTAGTTTAACTCACCTGGGGCTTCCAATAGCCCACTGCAGCTGTCCAGTGCCCTCGCCATCTCCCCCCGATCCTCGTGGCCCCGCCGGCAGCCACTTCCTGTTTCGGTGACAGGAGCTGACAGGCTAGGGACGCGAGTGATTCTTCGCGTTCCTGGCCACAATAGCGCCATCTATGCTGCTATAGCATATATCATATACCATATAGCAGCATAGAGGGTGCTAATGTGTCTGGGAACGCGAAGAATCACTCGTATCCCCAGCCTGTCAGCTCCTGTCACCGATAAACAGGAAGTGGCTGCCGGCGGGGCCAGGAGGATTGGAGGGAGACGGCGAGGGCACCGGACAGCTGCAGGGGGCTATTGGAAGCCCTAGGTGAGTAAAACTCATTTTTTTTTGTTTGACTTAAGTGTCCCTTTAAAGAGAAACTGAAGCGGGAAAAAAATGATATAATGAATTGGTTGTGTAATACGGATAATCACTAGAACATTAGTAGCAAAGAAAATATTCTCATATTTTTATTTTCAGTTATATAGTTTTTTTTTTTTATAACATTGCATCATTCTCTAATATTTGCAGTTTACACACTTCTCAGCATTCTAAATGATTTTACAGAGCAGGCTAATGAACTTTTCACCTTTCCTCTGCAGAAAAAAAACAATATAGTGCCAGTCACTTGAGATAATAAGCTTCAGAAGACTGTGACTTTGAAAGTTGTGGAGCTCAATGGCTCTTTTGCATTGATAACAACCGGGCTAGCAAAAAAGGGCGCACAGGGATAGTGGACAAAAAGGGCGCCGCCATAGACTGCAATGCAAAATATCGGCTATTCGGCGCCCGGCAGGAAAAAAGGGCGCCCGAGAAATAGCGTTTTACAGGGATCGTGTTAACAAAAGGCTCCGATTACAGGATAAAGTTTATAACAAATATCGTTTACAGGTTCGTTTTGACTTTGTATTATACTTATTTCTTCATTTGTAAATTTCGCTTATATGAGTTTTAACTAGTTTTTTCGTTTTAAAATTACGCTTACAAACCTATTACAACTAAAATTTCGTTTACACTTCTCTTTGCATTTAAAATTCGTTTTCATATGTATAATGCTTACATAACGTTTCTCAACCTGATTGTCTTAGAAATACATCGCTTTTGGTATTAACTTTGTTTTTACATTTATAATGCGTTGATTATAGTTACTAAAATATCGCTTTAAATATTACTGTTATTTTAAGATTTCTAATGCATAAGTGATTTTAAGGTTAGGTTTAGGCACCACCAGGGGGGGTCTTAGGTTTAGGCACCAACAGGGGGGTCTTAGGTTTAGGCACCAACAGTGGGGTCTTAGGTTTAGGCACCAACAGTGGGGTCTTAGGTTTAGGCACCAACAGGGGGTCTTAGGTTTAGGCACCAACAGGGGGTCTTAGGTTTAGGCACCACCAGGGGGGTCTTAGGTTTAGGCACCACCAGGGGGGTCTTAGGTTTAGGCACCAACAGGGGGGTCTAGGGGTTAGGGATAGGTACAGGGAGGGTTAGGTATACTTATACACGTGTAAATAGCGTTTTTTCTATAGATGCTATTTGACGTTTTATTTCAGAATTCGTTTACTGTTATAGACGGTATTTTGCCATTTCATTTCCGTTTATTTAACCTATTTAGCACTAAATTATCGTTTATAACATATTAAACGAAAATATGGTTTTGCATTCAAACGTACAATTTCGGCTACACCCCGCGCCCTTTTTTCCATGCGCCCTTTTTTGATAGACGCTGATAACAACTGGAGTTTTTTAACTCTTCCTGTACTGGAAACAATATCACACTTATGTCTCTGCTCCCAATGTTTCGTTTCTTAGCTGTACTACACATACCAATCATTGTATCATATTTTTTTCTTTTTTTGCTTCAGTGTCTCTTTAACCACTATAGTTGACTTCAATGCAATTCGGGTTCTTTGCCAACCTGAAAATATTGACCTGTTCAATTGAATGCCCAGCGAATCGAACACAGAGCTATTCGACTAACACTAAAAGTAGCATACTAATGATCTAAAAGAAATTGTGACCCACCAGAGCAGATCACTCTCTTCCGTTTTTCCAAGTTTCAGTTCTGAGACTCACATGTGCATAGCAGGCACTTTCAGCAGTGGAAGGAGGTGACATGGGTGTGCTGACTGATCTGTAGCTACCTAGCCCCCCATACACATATAACTGTGATGCTGTGTGTTCTGACACTCTACTATCATGCCCATCATTAAAGAGTACCTGATGTGACATGTGACATGTCGGTTTCTGCTTTTAAGCAGCTACTCTTTTAATTACTGACTTAGAGGAGGGGGCCCCATTGCACATTCTGCTTTTGAAATATTAATGACAGAAGATACAGAGGTATCTCTCCGGACTTCTGATTTTCTGTTCTTGGGACACATTTTCCTCCAGGAGGGGTGAGGGGCTCAAACACAAGCTAAGAACCACATTGTCGACACTGCAGAACACTTGAAAGGGAAAAGGGGATGCATTTAACTCTTGTTGACTTTTCAGTTAGACTTTGCCATAGCTCTGCTGTCAGCACATTCCATGCAGAGTATTTGTAAGGCACAACTAGACATGTCTGTAGCAACACCAGAGGACTATGGGTAAAAAACACGGCACATCAGAGAATAGCTGGGAATGGAAAGTCACCCTTCGATATATGGAAACGTTAGCATGTGGAATGGTTTTCCATTGCCACTGAGTGGGGCTCTGATATTCTGGGAGTTGAACTGTAGGCCCCACAAGTACAGGACAGAAAATGAATATAATGGTAAGGCCATGCATGCTTAATAAACCTATGCAGAGTATAAGGGTGAGCCACTGGCATAACTATAAGCCAGAGACCCTTAAGGTACCCATACACTCGTCAGATTGGCAGCAGATAGATAAGAAATGCATCTGATGATCTATCTGATGCGTTTTTAGAACATTTTTTACCAGGATAGAATTCCAATAGATTTCAGTTTGAAATCTATTGAAATTCGATCTGATGGCATTTTTTGCCATCAGAATTCCATTAAGGCCAATGCAAACTGATAAGCAATCTCATCAGATCGACCTAAATTTTCCAGATCGATCGAAAATCGGCCATCGATCGGTCGATTGGCCAACTGATTTGCAAACGATCAATCGATCGATCGATCGGGATCGATCGGTCGGCAAGAAAATCGGCTGAGTGTATGGGCCCCTTTACTCACCTTATATCCTGTGGATGAATAAACATGCTGATACACAGCAGCATATTAGCCATTTCCTTCCCCTAACACTACAGTTACCAATTACATTACTGTAGACAACATATGGAAGTGGAAAGGACCAGATTGTGGACAACATTCATCCAGAGATCCTATGCAATGATAAAATGCACATATCTGTACAGCACTAACACTAATGCTGGACCTGCTGGTATAGAGGGCAGCACATCACCTAGATGTACATAACTGCATACTGTTAACTGTTGTTCATTCTCTCTGTTTGATCCTTATACCCTCTCTGTCGGCAGAATTAGGCTCCTTTCACATATTTGTGCGCAAAATTTCAATTGTTTTGCAAATTTGCGCCAGCCGCACTTGCAATATGAGTCAATGGAATATCATTAACTTGCATTGTTCTACATATATTTGCCTTTAAAAAAATTGGCATGCAATTTGTGTATAATGTAAGTCAATGGAAACGAGAAAAATACATTTCTTTGATTTTGAGGTTAATTAGATACATTGGCCTCAATTCACTAAGCTTATCTCCTGTCTTTAATAACGTTTCTAGAGTTATCACCATGGTGACGAGGCATGTAGTATTCAGGAAACATTTTACCTCAGGCAAACCTAAAGTTAACTCTTCTGTCTTTAATTTAAGGTGAGATCTCTAAAGTTAACTCTTCAATCCTTAAAATAACTCCAGAAATCTAACGTTAAAGAGACTCTGAAGCGAGTCTCAATTCTCTTTTTTAACCTATATTCATATTAAGCCCCATAAGCACAGCTAAACCGCCGCTATCCCGCGGCAAAACGAGGGGTTTCTAACCCCCAAATTCCCCTCTCCTACCTCCGGGGAGTGCTTCCTGCTTGAGGCGGAGCTACAGCCATAAGCTCTGCCTCAAGCATGTCAATCCCCACTGATCACCGCCTCTCTCCCGCCCCTCTCATCTTCCTTCACAGAGAGGGGCGGGGAGAGGCGGAGATCTGCGCGGTGATTGACATGCATGGAGGCAGAGCTACAGCTCATAGCTCTGCCTCCAGGAAGTGCGAAATCCATGACCAAGAAAGTCATGGATTTTGCAGGGGAATTTGGGGGTATTAACCCCTCGTTTTGCCGCGGGATAGCGGCGGTTTAGCTGTGCTTATGGGGCTTAATATGAATATAGGTTAGAAAAGAGAATTGAGACTCGCTTCAGAGTCTCTTTAAGGTTCATACACACCTACCAACTATCTGTCCAACTATCTGCCAAACTTGTCTGTTACGCCCCATTCACACGCTCAACAGCGGTCTTTTATGCAGCACAATTTTGTCACACAGCTTTTGTTGTGAAACAGGTTGAAACAACTAAAAAAAGTATTTTGCGATTGTTCAAAAAAAGCTGATAACACTGATAAGAAGTCAATCCAGCAGTTGGATTGACTTATTAGTCTTCTCAGCTGTTTGAAAAATAGCAAAATACTTTTTTTAGTTGTTTCAACTTGTTTCACAACAAACGTTGTATGGGGCTTAACCACTTTACCCCCAGCGGTACGAATTAGTGGTGCTCAGCAGAGCTCGAATATTCGAGTAGCTCGAATATTCGAGCTCTTTTTCAGCTATTCGAGCTCGGTATACGAGCTCCGAATAGCTGGAGCTATTCGAATGGGCTATCCGAGTACACTCGAATAGCCCATTCACTATTCGAGCTATTCGAGCAACCCGGCGCTATTCGAGCTCGGTACCGAGCTCGAATAGCGTCATAGCCCAGATTGATGTCCTTAGAGCCAATCAGAGGGCTCCCAGGCCCTCTGACGGCAGCCAATCACAGAGGGGGACCCTGGCCAGCCCCTACCCTATAAATAGCGGCCGCCATGTTCCGTTTCTCCATGCTTGCCTGAGACTTGTACAGAGAGAGAGTTGCTCCTTTGTGCTTTGGCTTAGCAAGTGCTCTATTGTGATCATTTACCTAGCGTTTTTGCTCACCTACACCTGCCATATACACCTATATTGTTGTTAGTTAGATAGACATTGTATTTTAGTTAGTAGCTTGTGTGTTACATTAGAGACAGGCAGCTGCTGCAAGCTTACAGGTTTAGGCCTCAGGGGGGCCTTGCCTCTGTGGGCAGCTGTCCTCTGTTTATTTCTCTCATCTATACCAGTATTTCTGCTGTCCTTTACTAATAGTATTGTAGTTATACTGTACTAGGAGTAGGACACTCACTGACTGTCACTGTTTATAGGCTACTAGCTAGCTCCTGCGTGTGTGCACTCACTCACTGTCTGTGTGTACACACACTCTATTTCCTTCTGATTACTGATAGATTATTGTTAGTTAGTTGTACTTACTTACTACTTACTCTTACTGTACCCGTAGGGACACTCACTGTCACTGTTCATATAGGCTACTAGCTCCTGCGTGTGCGCACTGCACTCACTGTCTGAGTGTACACACACAACACACACTCTATTTCCTTCTGATCGCTGATTGATTATCGTAATTAGTTAGTTCTACTTACTGTTACTACTTACTCTTACTGTACTAGGAGTCTAGGACACTCAGTCACTGTCCATAGGCTACTAGCTCCTGCGTGCGTGCACTCACTGTCTGAGTGTACACACACCCACACTCCATTTCCTTCTGATCGCTGATTGATTATTGTAATTAGTTAGTTCTACTTACTGTTACTACTTACTCTTACTGTACTAGGAGTCTAGGACACTCAGTCACTGTCCATAGGCTACTAGCTCCTGCGTGCGTGCACTCACTGTCTGAGTGTACACACACCCACACTCCATTTCCTTCTGATCGCTGATTGATTATCGTAATTAGTTAGTTGTACTTACTGTTACTACTTACTCTTACTGTACTAGGAGTCTAGGACACTCAGTCACTGTCCATAGGCTACTAGCTCCTGCGTGCGGTCACTCACTGTCTGAGTGTACACACACCACCCACACTCTATTTCCTTCTGATCGCTGATTGATTATTGTAATTAGTTAGTTCTACTTACTGTTACTACTTACTCTTACTGTACTAGGAGTCTAGGACACTCAGTCACTGTGTTCATAGGCTACTAGCTCCTGCGTGCGTGCACTCACTGTCTGAGTGTACACACACCCACACTCCATTTCCTTCTGATCGCTGATTGATTATTGTAATTAGTTAGTTCTACTTACTGTTACTACTTACTCTTACTGTACTAGGAGTCTAGGACACTCAGTCACTGTGTTCATAGGCTACTAGCTCCTGCGTGCGTGCACTCACTGTCTGAGTGTACACACACCCACACTCCATTTCCTTCTGATCGCTGATTGATTATTGTAATTAGTTAGTTCTACTTACTGTTACTACTTACTCTTACTGTACTAGGAGTCTAGGACACTCAGTCACTGTCCATAGGCTACTAGCTCCTGCGTGCGTGCACTCACTGTCTGAGTGTACACACACCCACACTCCATTTCCTTCTGATCGCTGATTGATTATCGTAATTAGTTAGTTGTACTTACTGTTACTACTTACTCTTACTGTACTAGGAGTCTAGGACACTCAGTCACTGTGTTCATAGGCTACTAGCTCCTGCGTGCGTGCACTCACTGTCTGAGTGTACACACACCCACACTCCATTTCCTTCTGATCGCTGATTGATTATTGTAATTAGTTAGTTCTACTTACTGTTACTACTTACTCTTACTGTACTAGGAGTCTAGGACACTCAGTCACTGTGTTCATAGGCTACTAGCTCCTGCGTGCGGTCACTCACTGTCTGAGTGTACACACACCCACACTCCATTTCCTTCTGATCGCTGATTGATTATTGTAATTAGTTAGTTCTACTTACTGTTACTACTTACTCTTACTGTACTAGGAGTTTAGGACACTCAGTCACTGTGTTCATAGGCTACTAGCTCCTGCGTGCGTGCACTCACTGTCTGAGTGTACACACACCCACACTCCATTTCCTTCTGATCGCTGATTGATTATTGTAATTAGTTAGTTCTACTTACTGTTACTACTTACTCTTACTGTACTAGGAGTCTAGGACACTCAGTCACTGTGTTCATAGGCTACTAGCTCCTGCGTGCGTGCACTCACTGTCTGAGTGTACACACACTAAATTTACTTGTGATTACTACTGATTATTGTAACTGCTAGTTGTACTTCCTGACTGTTACTACTTACTTACTGTACTAGGGGACACTCACTCAGTCACCTCACCAACCAACCCACTCCATTAAAGTACCCCACTTTTCACCCGCCCTTTTACGAAACTTTTGTCTATACGCCCAAAACATTTAAGATGTCTGGAAGTGGCAGCCAGCGCGGTTTGGGCAAGGGGAAGGGCAGCAAGGGAATCAGGAGGAGAGGGAGCAGCATTGTGGCAAGCCGCGGCCGCGGGCGCGCCACCATGCACAGTTCCGCAGCAGCAGCAGCAGCGTCAGTGGCTAACATTCCTCCCATAGCCACTGGCCGTGGACGCCTTGGGCGCCGCCCAGCAGGAGCATCTGCAACTCACGCTGCAGAGACACAGCAGCAGCAGCGTGTAGCACCTGCTCCCATTTTCCTCCAGCCGGGTCGGAAACGTCCCATTGAGGAAAAGGATGCAGACACTGTGGTGCAACTCATGACGGAGGATGAGCAGCCCGCCATCAGCTCTGCATCCGAGGCCTCCACCCTCACCACCACCCCTGTTCGCAGCAGCCGCCCAGCAGGGTCTGGGGAGGAGGCCAGTTCACCGTCACTCGCCGACCTGTCATTCAGCAGTCTTTTGACCCCAGGCATCATGAGTAAATTGTCTGCTGTTGTTGGCGATCTTGAGGAGGAGATGCTGATGGGCACTTTGGGGGATGAGGGATTGGACAGCAAGACTGTGGCGACAGTCAAGCAGCCCATCCATGCATCAGGAGAGGAGTTTGGGGGGTCCTCATCCCAGCAGGACATGTTTCAGGAGGGGGAGGATGATGATGACCCGGTGACAGACAGAGACTGGGTGCCACCACCTCCAGGGGATGTCGTCCTCAGCAGCTCTGAGGAGGAGGAGGAGGATGCGCTTGTGGGCCTTGCAAGGAGGCGCATCATTGCAAGCATTGGCAGCGTCCCACAGCCTGCTGGTGTCTCAGGCTCAGCAGCAGCAGCAGCAGCATCAGCCAGTACCACCCCCAGCCGCACCCAAGCCCCCCCCCCCCAACCACCACAGGGAGACAGGCAGCAGCGCTTCCATGCCGTAGGGGGAAGTTTCTGTCACCAATCTGGCGGTTTTTCACCATGCCCACTGTGTACAGCAAGTACGCCACTTGCAACCACTGTCAGCGGAAGTTGAGCAGAGGTGCAGACCCCTTAAAGTTCAGCACCAGCTCGCTCATCAACCACCTTGCGGCTAAACATTTCCACCAGCATGAGGAGTTCCAGAGGCTGAAGGCATCTGCTGCTGGCAGTGGCACCACACCCATCACTGCACAGCCTTCAGCAGCAGCAGCAGCAACAGCAGCCACCCGCCCTCCTGCTCCTCCAGCAGCACCAGCAGGAGTGCGGAAACGCACTGCTCCTCCCCCCTCTGCAACTCCTGCCGCCGACACTGAGGCCTGTTCTGGCAGCCAGTCCTCAGTGGCCTCCTCTGCTGTGTCTGCTGATTCCCGTGTCAGCAAAAGGCCACGCCAGAGCCTTTTGAGCGAGTCCTTCCAGGGGGTGGTTAGGGCTCTGCCTCCCAGCAGCCGTCGCGTGCGGCAGCTGAACGGCTTGCTGGCACGGGCCATGTGCTCCCAACTCCTGCCGTACACGCTCGTGCAGGAGGGGAGCGACATTCGTGCGCTGCTTGCTTGCGCAGCCCCAGACTGGCAGCTCCCCAGCAGACACTTCTTTGCCCGCAAGGCCATTCCTGCACTGCACCGCTTTGTGATGGCCAATGTGGAGCGAGGGCTGGAGCACGCGGTTGGTGAAAGGGTCCACGTCACCATGGACTCCTGGAGCAGCCGCTTCGGGACAGGCCGCTACCTGTCCTTCACTGTCCACTGGGTCAGCTTGGTGGAAGGGGGTGAGGATGGGAGAGCAGCAGCGGGCACAGCAGCAGCAGCAACACAGTGGGTGGTGCCACCCCGCAGGCTCAGGGGAACTGCAGCAGGTTCCTCCGATCCTCTGCCATCCTCCGGCACACCTGGCCAAACGCCCCGCCTCAGCAGCAGCGTGAAGGCCCGCCACTGCCAAGCGCTGCTGCACTTGGTCAGCCTTGGGAAGACCAAGCTGACGGCAACCCATGTGTTGGCCAAACTCCAGGAGCAGGAGAGGATTTGGCTGACCCCCAGAGGCCTCAGAGTCGGAGAGGTGGTGGCCGACAATGGGGCCAATCTGGTTGCCGCAATAGACAGGGGAAACCTGACCCACATCCCCTGTCTTGCCCACGTGCTGAACCTGGTGGTGCAGAAGTTCCTGCGCACCTACCAGGGGATGGGCGAACTGCTGGAAACGGCAAGGAATGTTGTGCGTCACTTCCGGCGCTCGGCTGCAGCCTGTGCGAGCCTGGAAGACGTGCAAAAGGAGCTGGATCTGCCACGCCATCGGCTGATGCTTGACGTTCCGACTCGCTGGAACTCCACCCTGGCGATGTTGGAGCGTCTGGTTGAACAGAGGCGCGCTGTCAAACAGTACCTTGCCCTGGCCACTGTTTCCGCAGCTCAGAGAAGGGACAAGACCAGCAACATCCCGTCCATCGTCCCCGATGATGACTGGAGGCACATGCAGCAGGTGTGCTTAGTGCTGGCTCCCTTCCTGCAGGCCACAAACATGGTGAGCAGGGACCATGCTATGGTCTGCGAGTGGGTGCCCCTGGTTTCTCTGCTGAACAGGGCCCTCGATGCTTTGCTGGAACAGGGAGCGGCAGCCTTGGACCAGCAGGAGCGGCAACCAGCTGCGCAGTCCACCTCTGAGGGGGAGGAGGAGGAGGACTTGGTGGAGGTCCCTGACCTGGCTGCTGATGAGGGGGATCAGCACAGCGCAGCTGAGTTGGTGCGGGGGTGGAGAGAGGATGAGGCGGCAGAGGAGGAGGATGAGGACAGCACTGACGTCGATGTGCCAGCAGACGTGGCCCGCCTCTTCCCAATGGCAGCGCACATGCTGACGTGCCTGCGCAGGGACCCCAGGGTGATCCAGATGAAGCAGAGGGAGGACATCTGGATCAGCATGATGTTGGACCCACGCCTCAAGGGGAAGTTGAGCCAGTTCCTGCCGCCTGCAGGAGGAGACCCAGCGCAACAAATAAGGAGCTTGCAGCAGGCCCTTGTTGAGCGCTTGGAGGAAGCCTTCCCCCAGCCTTCCACCCCCACTGTCCAGCAGCCAGCACAGAGGCAGCAGCAGGTGCCTGCATCCAGCAGCAGCAAGCGCCCCACAGACCTGCTGTCTCTCAGCCACGAGCTCTACAGGACTGTAGAGGCTCCGGCAGCAGTGACTAGAGAGGAGATGCATGCAGCAGCATCCTCCTCCGGTCACAGCCAGCGCCTGACCCGCATGGTGGCTGACTACATGGGGTCGTACAGCGGGCTTGACAGCGATGCCCCTGTTGATCCCATGGAGTATTGGGTCAAGCGCATGGAGATCTGGAGCGAGCTTGCGCAGTACGCCCTGGAAGTGCTGTCCTGCCCCCCTTCCAGCGTGCTGTCCGAGCGCTGCTTCAGTGCAGCTGGTGGCGTGGTCACCGAGAAACGCTCACGTCTGTCTCACAAGTCTGTGGACAGACTGACGTTTCTCAAGATGAACCAGGCGTGGGTGGAAGGCGAGTTCCTGGCCCCTGTTGTCGGCGAGAGGGGGACATGAACTGGCTGCCGGAACCATCGTTAATGTGCCTTACCACCCTTTACCACCTCCTGGCTCCTGCTCACTAAGCCAGCCTGGTTCACTTTGACTATTACGTCGCCTGCAGCCACACATTTTACACCTACAGTGGGCTGCTGTGTACTGCCCTTCTGCTGTCTGTCTGTGTTTCCCACTGCCAGGGTACACAGAATTACCTTCTTCTGCTGCCACTCTGCCACCAGCTATTACGTCAAACAATAGCTATATTGGTTGCAAAACCAAAAACCAAAAAACCATAAAAAAAAAAAAAAAGTTTTAATTTTTATGAGGTGCCCGGGTTGAAAACTGTGTTGTCCCAGTTGTGTATTGGACACAATGTGGGCTGCACGACCGCTGTCTGGGACCTCCTGTTGTGTTTATTTACAGCCCTGGTATCACCGCTAGGTACCAGGGCTATTATGTCACGCTGCCTACCTGCTGCCACACTCACACTGCTCCTCCATACCTCCTCCTGCTGCTGCTGCTGTCTGTCTGTGTTTCCCACTGCCAGGGTACACAGATGATTTACCTTCTGCTGTCACTCTGCCACCAGCTATTACGTCAAACAATAGCTGCTCGCCTACTCCTCCATTCCTCCTCCTGCTGCTGCTGTCTGTCTGTGTTTCCCACTGCCAGGGTACACAGATGATTTACCTTCTGCTGCCACTCTGCCACCAGCTATTACGTCAAACAATAGCTGCTTGCCTACTCCTCCATTCCTCCTCCTGCTGCTGCTGTCTGTCTGTGTTTCCCACTGCCAGGGTACACAGAATTACCTTCTGCTGCCACTCTGCCACCAGCTATTACGTCAAACAATAGCTATATTGGTTGCAAAACCAAAAACCAAAAAACCATAAAAAAAAAAAAAAGGTTTAATTTTTCTGAGGTGCCCGGGTTGAAAACTGTGTTGTCCCAGTTGTGTATTGGACACAATGTGGGCTGCACGACCGCTGTCTGGGACCTCCTGTTGTGTTTATTTACAGCCCTGGTATCACCGCTAGGTACCAGGGCTATTATGTCACGCTGCCTACCTGCTGCCACACTCACACTGCTCCTCCATACCTCCTCCTGCTGCTGCTGCTGTCTGTCTGTGTTTCCCACTGCCAGGGTACACAGATGATTTACCTTCTGCTGCCACTCTGCCACCAGCTATTACGTCAAACAATAGCTGCTCGCCTACTCCTCCATTCCTCCTCCTGCTGCTGCTGTCTGTCTGTGTTTCCCACTGCCAGGGTACACAGAATTACCTTCTGCTGCCACTCTGCCACCAGCTATTACGTCAAACAATAGCTATATTGGTTGCAAAACCAAAAACCAAAAAACCATAAAAAAAAAAAAAAGGTTTAATTTTTCTGAGGTGCCCGGGTTGAAAACTGTGTTGTCCCAGTTGTGTATTGGACACAATGTGGGCTGCACGACCGCTGTCTGGGACCTCCTGTTGTGTTTATTTACAGCCCTGGTATCACCGCTAGGTACCAGGGCTATTATGTCACGCTGCCTACCTGCTGCCACACTCACACTGCTCCTCCATACCTCCTCCTGCTGCTGCTGCTGCTGTCTGTCTGTGTTTCCCACTGCCAGGGTACACAGATGATTTACCTTCTGCTGCCACTCTGCCACCAGCTATTACGTCAAACAATAGCTGCTCGCCTACTCCTCCATTCCTCCTCCTGCTGCTGCTGTCTGTCTGTGTTTCCCACTGCCAGGGTACACAGAATTACCTTCTGCTGCCACTCTGCCACCAGCTATTACGTCAAACAATAGCTATATTGGTTGCAAAACCAAAAACCAAAAAACCATAAAAAAAAAAAAGGTTTAATTTTTCTGAGGTGCCCGGGTTGAAAACTGTGTTGTCCCAGTTGTGTATTGGACACAATGTGGGCTGCACGACCGCTGTCTGGGACCTCCTGTTGTGTTTATTTACAGCCCTGGTATCACCGCTAGGTACCAGGGCTATTATGTCACGCTGCCTACCTGCTGCCACACTCACACTGCTCCTCCATACCTCCTCCTGCTGCTGCTGCTGCTGTCTGTCTGTGTTTCCCACTGCCAGGGTACACAGATGATTTACCTTCTGCTTCCACTCTGCCACCAGCTATTACGTCAAACAATAGCTGCTCGCCTACTCCTCCATTCCTCCTCCTGCTGCTGCTGTCTGTCTGTGTTTCCCACTGCCAGGGTACACAGATGATTTACCTTCTGCTGCCACTCTGCCACCAGCTATTACGTCAAACAATAGCTGCTCGCCTACTCCTCCATTCCTCCTCCTGCTGCTGCTGTCTGTCTGTGTTTCCCACTGCCAGGGTACACAGAATTACCTTCTGCTGCCACTCTGCCACCAGCTATTACGTCAAACAATAGCTATATTGGTTGCAAAACCAAAACCAAACAAACCATTAAAAAAAAAAAAAAAGGTTTAATTTTTCTGAGGTGCCCGGGTTGAAAACTGTGTTGTCCCAGTTGTGTATTGGACACAATGTGGGCTGCACGACCGCTGTCTGGGACCTCCTGTTGTGTTTATTTACAGCCCTGGTATCACCGCTAGGTACCAGGGCTATTATGTCACGGCGAGCTGCCTGCCTCATTGACTGCCTGCTGCCACACACTCATCCTCCTCCTCCTGCTGCTGAATTTACCTCCTGCTGTCTTTGTGTTTCCACTGCCAGGGAGCACATACAATGGCGCTTCCAACATGCGTGCGCCCACCAGCTATTTGTTACGCTCAAAAATAGCTGCATTTCTTTAAAAAAAAAATTGAAAAGAGAAATACGTGAAGAAGAAGAAGACGATATTGAAAAGGAAGGAGAAGATGAAGATGAAGAAGAAGAAGAAGATGAAGAAGAAGATGAAGAAGATGATGAAGAAGAAGATGAAAAAGAAGAAGAAGATGAAGAAGATGAAGAAGAAGAAGATGAAGAAGAAGAAGAAGATGAAGAAGAAGAAGAAGAAGATGAAGAAGATGATGAAGAAGATGAAGAAGATGAAGAAGAAGAAGAAGAAGAAGAAGAAGAAGAAGAAGAAGAAGAAGAAGAAGAAGAAGAAGAAGAAGAAGAAGAAGAAGAAGAAGAAGATGAAGATGAAGAAGATGACAATATAGAAGAAGAAGAAGAAGATATAGAAGAAGAAGAAGAAGATATAGAAGAAGAAGATCGAGAAGAAGAAGAAGAAAGATAAAGAAGAAGAAGAACAAGTATATACAGTAACACTACTGAACAAAATTAAGGACACAACTTCTCTTTCCACATTTTTTTTTAAATGAACATCCCCACATAATCACTTGCTGTTGTTACTTGGAAAAAAAGAGGTTTCTTGCATCATTCACCCTCAAAACAAGTGTTGGAAGCTATTTAAGGCCAATTCGAATAGTCAGCTCGAATAGTTAGCTCGAATACCGACTCGAATAGTGAGCTCGAAGTCCGAGGTCGAATCGAATAGTAAAAATTATTCGACTCGAATATTCGACTGACCTCGAATAATTTACTATTCGAATTCGACCAAACTCGAATTTTAAAAAGGGGTATTTGAGCATCACTAGTACGAATTTCTCCGCCCCTTTTTTCCCTCCTAAAAAACCAGGGACGGAGAAATCCGTACCTTCCGCGCTACCGCCGCTGTCCGCGCTCCCGCCGCTCGTGCGCGCGCACCCGCCGCTCGTGCACGCCGCCGCTCGCTCGCCCGGAGATCAATGAACGGGAAAATCCATTCCCGTTCGTTGATCTAGCCCCCGCAATGATCTGCTGCTTCTTTCAGAAACAGCGAGATCATTGTGAGTCTCCCAGCCTCCTACTGCTTCCTGTAAGCTTCCTTCCGGACGCTTACAGGTCGCATGTAAACAAACACTCTGTGGCCATCTTGTGGCCAAATAGTAAACTACACCCTAAAAGCATTTTACATAAACAAACATTACATTTACACAATAAATTAACTCATTACCTCCCACACTCCCCAATTTTTATTTTTTTTTTTGTAATTAAAAAAAAAAAAATACAATAAAAAAAAAACAAAAAACATAAATAGTTACCTTAGGGACTGAACTTTTTAAATATTTATGTCAAGAGGGTATAACACTGTTACTTTATAAACTGCGGGCTTGTAATTAGGGATGGATGCAAAACTGAAAAAAATGCACCTTTATTTCCAAATAAAATATTGTCGCCAAACATTGTGATAGGGACATAATTTAAATGGTTTTATAACCGGGACAAATGGGTTAATACATTTCATGGGTTTTAATTACAGTAGCATGCTTTATTTAAAAACTATAATGGCCGAAAACTGAAAAATAATAATTTTTTCCCACATTTTTTCCTATTTCCCCATTAAAACACATTTAGAATAAAATAATTCTTGGCATAATGTCCCACCTAAAGAAAGCCTAATTGGTGGCAAAAAAAACAAGATATAGTTCATTTCATTGGGATAAGTAATAATAAAGTTATACACGAATGAATGGAAGGAGCGCTGAAAGGTGAAAATTGCTCTGGTGGTCAGGGGGTAAAACCCCTCAGTGGTGAAGTGGTTAACAGACAAGTTTGGTAGATAGTTGGACAGATAGTTGGTAGATGTGTATGAACCTTTGGTGAACTAATGATGATCGAGAGGACCAGTGTGTTCTGAATTAGGGGTGTGGTGGGGGCGTGGTAGAGGTGTGGCAGGGGTGTGTCTTGAAGTGTCCCTCTTTCTTATCTCAAAAAGGTGGAAGGTATGAGGAACCTGAACTGAGAGTGATATGGAGGCTGCCACATTTATTTACTTTTAAGCAATACCAGTTGCCTGGCTGCCCTGCTTATCCTCTGCCTCTCATACTTTCAGACATATCCCCTGAACAAGCATGCAGCAAATCAGGTGTTTCTGGCTGACGTGTGACTGGATTAGCTGCATACTTGTTTTCAGGTGTGTGATTCAGAAACTACTGCAGCTAAAAAGATCAGCAGGGCTGCCAGACATTGGCAACTGGTATTGTTTAACAGGAAAACAATTATGGCAGCCTCCATATACCTCTCACTTTAGGTTACCTTTAAATTCTCACATTTGTGGCCGCTGTTCTGGAATCTGATGGTCTTCCTTGCCTTACCTTTAAAGAGACTCCGTAACAAAAATTGCATCCTGTTTTTTATCATCCTACAACTACAAGTTCCAAAAGCTATTCTAATGTGTTCTGGCTTACTGCAGCACTTTGTACTATCACAGTCTCTGTAATAAATCAACTTATCTCTCTCTTGTCAGACTTGTCAGCCTGTGTCTGGAAGGCTGCCAAGTTCTTCAGTGTTGTGGTTCTGCTATGAACTCCCCCCTCCAGGCCCCTCTATGCACACTGCCTGTGTGCTATTTAGAATAGGGCAGCTTCTCTCTTATCTTTTACAAGCTGGATAAATCGTCCTCTGAGCTGGCTGGGCTTTCACCTACTGAGGAGTTACAGACAAGGGCAAAGCTGTTTGCAGGAAGAAAAGAGCAGCCTGAAACTTCAGTGCATGAGAGATGCAGGGGGAAAAAACACACAAATGATCTCTTGAGATTCAAAAGGAAGGCTGTATACAGCCTGCTTGTGTATGGATGTATTTTCTATGTGTGGACATACTGTACATCAACCTACTTCCTGTTTTGGTGGCCATTTTGTTTGTTTATAAACAAACTTTTAAAAACTGTTTTTAACCACTTTTAATGCAGCGAGGAGCGACGAAATTGTGACAGAGGGTAATAGGAGATGTCCCCTAACGCACTGGTATGTTTACTTTTGTGCGATTTTAACAATACAGATTCTCTTTAAGAGATAACTTTCTAGGACATATCCTTTATGATAACGAGGGTCAGAATGGCGGCACATTGCGGCAGGTGGCTCCCGCCAGCGCTTCCAAGGCAGGCATTTTGCCGATGACCTTTTGCACCCGAACGCGTTCATTTAGCTAATGATTTTCATGTTGCCGAGTTGCCTTTTCTGTACTCCGCAGCTGAGCCTGAACAAAAAAAACTGCTCAGTTCAAGGTGTGGAAATGGCTCTCTATTCATTATACAACTGCTTTGACTTTGAAGTGCTTGGGAACGATTGTAACGAGTTCCGTAGTCAGGTGGGTGTTATAAAGCCGGCCGGCAACATCTGCCTCTTAATTCCCTGTTTAACATTTATATCAGAGACCTTGTCACATAAAACGCCGTATAAAGTGTATGTTGAACACGGGCTTGTCACGTCTAATTTGAAATGCATTTGTTACGTTACCTACTTGCCGGAGATTGACTGTTCAAGGGAGGCTTCGTCCGGGGCTTAAATTAATCCTGGCACAGCGCTAAGCTTCTTTATTCCGAACGGGTCTTCTTCCTGCCATTGGATCCGTCAGAACGCGCAGCACCTAACGCAAAAAAAAACTGAAAAAATAAAGAAAAGTAAAAAGTCAAGGAATCAGATTAAAGTTCTGCTAATGCACTAGAACAGGAGGCGAGCGAGACTGATTAGAAATCAGAGCTTTATGGATTACCTAAAGTGCTGAATCTATTGATCTGAGGGCGCTGCATCCGCCAACGTCAGAAATTCATGCTTCTTAAACATCCTGTTTGGCTTGTTTCATCCACTGATGGAGTTATTCACGGGACGTCTGGTTAAAAAGGATGCTTGTTGACTTTGCCGAAACAGTTCTTCTTGCAAAGCGTCATTCTGGGGCTGTATAGGGGGGATGTCAACATTGGGACTCCCCATCTTGTGATGTCATCTGTGAGGCATGCTGGATCTAAACGTCTTACTTCAGTTCCTATGCCCCAGTCTCCTCCGCAGTCTTCATCGTGTGGCGCATTACCAGCCAAGGGATGCTCATCTCAACACTTGGTTACACCAAGGCCTTTATATGTGCAAGGTATAGGACCTGAAGTGGGCAATACGGAGGAGCAAACAAAACCACACAGGTGGGGAAGTAAGACAGTCCAGGTCAGCAACAGGTGATCAGGAAAAACATAGTACAGAATCACTAAACGTAATTAATCCAATAACAGTCCAGGGGTCATACACAGTAGATCAAAACATAATGGTGCCGAGGGATGAGATAGAAACAGGTTGGGAACAGTTCCAAAGGTCAGTCCAGACGACAATCCAATAGCAAGGTCGAGGGTCAAGAGGCAAGGCAAAGTCGTACTCCGAAACCCAAAAGTAAATGCACCCAGAGGAGTAGCACAAGGCAGTGCTGTTTTATGTACATGTAGAAAAGACACCGGGAAAAAAGGGCGCCCGATGTAGCCAATAAACATTATTGTGGTTATAAGAGGGCATCGGATGTAGACAATCAATGTGATTTCATTTCTAAAAGGGTGCCGGATGTGGCCAATAAACATGATCAATTACCGAGTTGCGGTAAATCAGATTTCCACGGAATTCCGATTGGAAATACGGAAATTTCAACTCCACGGAATGTGAACGAGCATCCCTAATAACGGCGCCCATTTTACACGGATGGCTCTGGCGTCCTTTTCACGGAAGTAGTGCTGTACTCATACGTACCATAGTAAAGGACCACTATCGTGAAAAGACACTTAAAACAGGGCTGGAGGCGTCCAATGCATGAAAGGTAGGCTAATAAGCTCCAACCCCATTTATACAGCGCTCTGATGTTATATATACACTACAATCAATATGATCAATATACTTAGGATGTATTCACTTAACCAATATGATAAAAATTCAATACAATCAATTTGATCTATATCACATATACTATCCTATCCAAATACACTTTGTTCCCATCAAATCTGTGAGGGAAAAGGTTCCCACAGTCCACAGTCTTATGGGTGCGCTTCTGTCATAAAAGGCTTGAGTCAATCCTTCTTTTTCAGATGTTATCCTAACTCCAGATGATGAAATCGATCGGGAGGAGCCACATGCGGAAGTGATACACGTGGAAGCGGTGGATGCGGTGGCGTGGAGGGACGAGCAGAAACCCAGTATAACATCTGAACGGCGGTCAGCCCGGGAGGCCGCACGGGGTGGAGCCCGTTCCAATACTCCACAGGCTTACCAACTGCTTGGCACATGTGAGTGGAACCTTTTAATAAACCGTTTGTTTTTAAGAGATATCTGCGCAATGAGAGTATTTGTTTATATTGAGGTAAATGAGTGACCCAAGAAGAAAGCAAGAGGTTTTGGTCGGTTGGCAGTAGCCATAAGGTGTGGGGAGCCTGGCAAGTACCCCAAAGGCGTTTCAAGGCCACTTTAATCACTGGCCCACCAAGTCTGGTGAGTGTGGATCCTTCAGGGTGTTCCTGGTGGTGGTTACAGTCTACACATAGAGGATTTATGGTTGGAGCGCTGCTCTGGAGTTAGGATAACAGGCTAATAAGCTGTCAATCGTATAAACAGAGAGATAATCTTACCTCTATTGAAGAATTTGGACCAGTTTATTAAAAAAAGGTCTTTTATTCAAGCACATAAAATTGACAACACGTTTCGCGGGTGCTTGCCGGCTTCTTCAGTTCAGTAAAAAAACAGGTGCCTTAACTGCTATGGCTGTGTAGAAAACATGTGTGCCTCTCTAGACAGAGAGAGAAATTCTTCAAGAGAGGTAAGATTACCTGTGTTTATAAGATAAACAGCTTATTAGCCTATCTTTTATGCATTCAGCGCCTCCACCCCTGTTTTAAAGGGACACTTAAGGCTAGGGGAAAAAATGAGTTTTACTCACCTGGGGCTGCAGCTGTCCGATACCCACATAGTCTCAATCAGATGCTCCTGTCCCCCGCCGGGAGCCACTTCTGTTTTCGGCGACAGGCGACGACAGGCCTGGGAATGCAACTTCGCATTCCTGGACGCAATAGCAGTATAGAGGGCGCTATTGCAGCCAGGAATGCGAAGAATCACTCGCATTCCTTGGCCTGTCGTCGCCTGGCGCCGAAAACGGAAGTAGCTGCCGGTGGGGCCAGGAGGATCCGAGCGAGACTGCGTGGGCACGGGACAGCTGCAGTGGGCTGGTAGAAGCCCCAGGTGAGTAAAACTCATTTTTTCCCCCTAGCCTTAAGTATCCCTATAAGTGACTTGTCATACCTCTTTTAGAGGTGATAGTTTTTTAGTTGTCCTAAAGAACTTCCGGAGTGCGACCGCCCAGTTCCTGTCACAGACCTGGGAAACCGAGCGGGGATAGTTAATTTCTCGCCCGCTCTGATGGTGGGTTGCAAGGATTTGCAACCCACCTTTGTGAGTATATAAATCCTTAGCAATATGCTTTTCTGAATCTTACACAATTCTGCACCATTGGGCTCCTGGTCTCCTTTTGTCTTTTAGATGAACCTGAGGTTGTTACAACCACAGGGACCATCAACATAAGCTACTATCTACTAAAGTAGGCAATTCAAATTTGACAGAACCGACAGGTTTTGGGCCAGTCTATCTCCTCAAGGGGGATTCTCAGGTTTTGTTTTTTTCCTGAACAGTAGTTTAACTGCCAAAATAGTAAGATACCAGCCAGCCTCCCTACTCACTTGCACACTATTTTGTCAGTTAGACTTTGCAACTGCTGTTCAGGAAATGCTGTTGAAAACAAAGAAAACCCTGAGAATCCCCATGAGGAGATGGCTTAGTCCAAAACCTGTCGGTTCTGTCAGATTTTAACTGCCTACTTTTTTGGGGGGGGGATAGTGGTCCTTTAAGTCCATAGTTGGTGTTTATCTGTTAAATATTTTGTTTGTTAATGAGAGTAGTCCTGCCACAATTCTTTCTCATTGATATTCACCAGGCGAAAATATTTTGTACGGATTCCAGGCAGCCCAGCGCTTTGCCCGCCATTTCTGTTTAATAACTGGCCAGCTCAGGCTGCAAGGCTCAGCTCCTGCGGCCATCATTTCATTCTGTTCTCAATCCTGGCTTCAAACGCCAACCGCCAGCCATTCTTACCTTTCAACTTTGCAGCCCTTTCCCTCCTGCGGGCCCTTTTAATCTTGTGTGTTCGGATTAGGAAATGTTCCCACGTTTTTCTTTTCATGGCGGCCTCCCCGAGCGCCGGAACGCATGGGAGAAGTGGCCTGACGCTACGGCGTTCTGGCCCGACCGTCCCCATGCTGGTTCTGTTCTAAAGAATCGAATGAACAGTAAATGCGTTTCTGTAAAGCCCCCGTGAGCGAAGTGACGCCGCGGTACCGAAATAAAAATGCTTTTTACCTTATATGACGGTTCTCACAAGTTAAATATAGACCAAGTAAAAGATATATCATGGTGGATCTGTCAGTCTTATCATTGTCCATAAACTCACATAGCTGCTGAAGAGAGGTGGGCAATGAAATTGCTAATAATTTCAAGTTGATGCAATTTTTTTTAATGATATTCATATTTATGCAAATTGAAATTAAACCAATCAAATGCCGCAGCTACTCTATTTGATGAGTCCAACTCAATAAATAAACGCAAGATCGTTGACATCTTATTGTCCATGGCTATGTACACACATCTGACAATTGTCGTCGCCCATCGGAGATCGGGAAACAATCAGGCGACAAATCGGGGAATGATCTTGTATAGAGCAGACACATGCCTAGACTTGAGGCTAGCAATGTGTCCTGTTGCTATGGAGGGGGCGGAGCAATGACAATCAGTGCCCAATGGAGTGACTTCCATTGGTCGGGGTTGCTAAAAGCATTGTGATCTGACAGGATGTATCCTCAACAATGCTCATGCAGGATTGTTTGGCAGCTGCTGTACACACAGACCGATCGTCAGCTGAAACAGTCGTTATCACCCGTTTTGGCCGTTGATTATCGCATGTATGTATGTACCTTAAATAAAGCCTGTAATGATAAAAAATAAAGAGTTTCACTTACCTCTTGCCAGTCCCCTGCAGCCTCCCTGTGCCCGCGCAGGTACTCAACGACCTTCCGGCCTAGTTTCATTTTCCCTGACTTGCAAGTAGACAGCCAGTGCGGCTTTGCAGGCCCTGGCCGTGTGCGACCTTGTTTGCGCTCCGCACAGGTGCGCACAGCTGCAGTATGAGAAAATGTCCACTGCGCCTGCGCAGGACACACCTGGGGATGGGAGCGCAAATGAGGAAGCACTCGATCAGGGCTGCGCAGGCGCAGTGGCTGTCTACTTGCAAATCGGCAAAAGTGAAACTGAGGGGGACTGGAGGATCGCTTGGGTACCAGCGTGGGCACAGGGAGGCTGAAGGGGAATCTGAAGCAAAAATAAAAGGACATAATGGTGCCTCACTAACTGGTAAATATATCCCATACAATACAGGGTGGGGCCAACCTGAACATTAGTAGTGCATAATTGTGGAAATAAAGGTTATAAGGCCACCATAATTCATACCAATATACAAAAATTATTTATTACAACATGATATAGAACAAGGCACAATCCCCTAAATAAGACCCTCAATTAGATAAAGAAACCCTCCCCACATTAAAAACCAAGGAACAATGCGGAGCATAAATCATGCATGAGTGGTATAATGCCTGCAGGCTGAGTGGTAATCAGTCATGGATCCAAGCCTATATGACTATATATACACACACTTTCGCCCGCGCATACATACACCTTCCAATCTGCCACAGTGTCTCAATTGTCGGGGGCCCCCCCCTTTCCTTTTTCTTCCCTTTTGCTTGTTTTTAAGGATAGAAAGATCCATGTATAGTTGACAAGTCCCAATTGAAACTTTCAAACGATTTTCCGGGTTACTTGTCGTATCATAACATCACGCATAATGCATTTAAACAGATATGGATGGATCTCACCCATGAAGAGGTCCCTTCAATGTCTCGCCAGTCACCGCTTACTCCTCAAGAGTGTCACCATAGATTTGGGGCCATGCGCATGGTGGTCCCGGTGTCCCTTTGGGTTGCCGGTATAGATGATACAATTCCGTATTGTGTACAGCACGCCACGCCAACCACGCCAGGCACGCTGGTACTGAGGATGAATGGCGGGTAGACTTAGTGCGGCCTCCGGAGATGACGTCTCTGAGCACGTAGCCACTCTGCCGGGTCAAGCTCCGCCCACCGACGCGTTTCACGCCCACATTGGGCGTTTCATCAGGGGATCGCTTGGGTACCAGCGTGGGCACAGGGAGGCTGAAGGGGAATCTGAAGCCCCAGGTAAGTAAAACTGCCTTTTTTGCTGCCTGTGCAGAACACTCCAGGACACGTGAGTGCAATTGTAAGCGGCGCACCGTGCACTCGCGCAGGAGATCCCAACCTGGCGAGGTCGGCATCTCCAAAGGAGGTGATCCCGGGGCACCTGAGCTGCAGTAAGGGACAAATCGGCTGCCAGGGCTGGAGGAAACTCCAGGTAAGTAGATCACATTTTTTTTATTTCCTTGGATGTGTCCTTTAAGTGATGGGACCACAAGGTGTCTGAAGATGCTTTTGTTGTATCTCAGATCTTAGCAATAGCCTCAGCGCTATAGTAGCTGTTTGGGGTGTGATGTTTTGTAAGAATACCTCTGTCTCAGATTAGGGAACACCCCCTTAATCCCAAGTACATCCTGAAAAAAGCAAAACCATGACTTTGAACTGTGTACCACTCCACCTGTGCCCATTGTCCACAAATCATCTCTACCCTTATTATGCTGTAAATATCTTACTTTAGCATTGACACATCTGGAGTGGTGAGTTTTTTCTTTATTCTAGAGTGGTTCACTCTGCTTTTCTGTCCATGTCTAAATTTAATGTGAACCCAAGGCGGTGCGACGGGGGGAGGGGTCAGATGGGACACATGACATGCCCCTGTTTTCCCCAGACACCACTCTCTGCCCCCCACCCGCCTCCACAATATAGTCCCCGGAAAGTAGCTACAAGATTTGTTGCTATTTCGGAGGGGAATGGGAAAAGAGGGATTCCCTGCTCAAAACGCCCACTGGGGGTATTCTGGCAGACTTTCCAGAGCTGTCATTGGGCAGCTCTCTCTCCCTGGCCACGCCCCCTGCCGCTTCCCGCCTCCCTGCGCACTGAGAGACAATTTCTCCATGCAGCGTCGTGACCCCAGAGGTCATGAAAGTTAAAGTGATCCAATGCAGGGGAATGGAGCAACAGGGAGTGGCGGGGATGGCGAGTAACTGATCCACCTAGCCCCCCGGATCAGGTGGCCAAGGTTTTTTTAAAATTATGAGCCCACCTCTGGATCTCTTTAAGGTCAAAGTGCTGAGTCAGTCCTGCATCTACAGCTTGCTTAGTAAAATATTTTTAGGTTTACATTTTGAGCACTCGCCCATATTGCTAAAGGCTGACAAGGATCACCTGTTCCTAGCAAGAAAGGTCACTGTGTGTATTGCCACTCCCTCTATTGTATCCATAATTAACAACTGACATCACATATCACACTGGAAACCAGCAATATTCCACTTCAGTTCCTCCATCTGCGCGCTAAAGTGAATCAGTCTACCCCGCTCCCCCCCTCCCCCTTCCTTTCTTCTAGCACATTTATCCCTCCACATGTACTCCATCTCTACCTCTCTGCAGCATATTTATTACTCCTCCTACCTTCTCTGCAGCACAGATATTACTCCGCCTCCTCTTTGCAGCACAGATATTACGCCGCCTCCTCTCTGCAGCACATATATTGCTCCTCCTCTCTGCAGCACATTTATTACTCCTCCTCCCCTCTCTGCAGCACATATATTTACCTACTCCTTCCCAGCAGCACATATATTCCTCCTCCCCCTCTCTGCAGCACATATATTGCTCCACCTCCGCTCTGCAGCACATATATTACTCTGCCTCCGCTCTACAGCACATATATTACTCTACCTCCTCTCTGCAGCACATATATTACTCCGCCTCCTATTTGCAACACATATATGACTCCTCCCCCTCTCTGCAGCACATATATTACTCCACCTCCTCTCTGCAGCACATACATTACTCCTCCCCTTCTCTGCATCCCATATATTACTCCTACCCTCTCTCTGCAACACATATAGAACTCTGCCTCCTCTCTGCAGCACATCCATAGGCAAACGCAGGAGGGGTTTACAGCTGCGCAGAATCCCCCAGGGACCAGGGCCGGTGCAGTGTCTGGTGAAGGGCACAAGTTGAGACACCAGAATATCTGCAGGCATCCTGCAGCTCACAGCACCGTCCCCTTTCTTTCTTTTTTAGCAGCGTGTGTACAGAGCATGGAGCAGCAGTGTGTGAACAGAGCATGGAGCAGCTCTGGGGAACTTAACAGAGCTAGGTATGAGCACAGCTCTGTGTCCCTGCGGTGTGATTGCTTCACTTTCCCCTTCATTACCAATGTCAGCTGTCCTCATTATTATCTGTATCCAAACTGCTCCTGATCAATCTCATTGTTGGTTGGACGGAATATTGTCCTACCATATTATTATACTTTATTGTGCGTGGCTGAGGGAGACCTTTCAGGAATCCCCCCTTAGAAAATCCTGGGTTTGCCCCTGACATATATTACTCCTCCCCCTCGCTGCATCCCATATATTACTCCTCCCCCTCTCTGCAACACATATAAAACTCTGCCTCCTCCCTGCAGCACATTTATTATTCCGCCTCCACTCTACATCCCACATATTACTCCTCCCCCTCTCTGCAGCACATATATAACTCTGCCTCCTCCCTGCAGCACATTTATTATTCCGCCTCCACTCTACATCCCATATATTACTCCTCCCCCTCTCTGCAGCACATATATTACTCCGCCTCCTCTATGCAGCACATATATTACTCCGCCTCCTCTCTGCAGCACATATATTACTCCGCCTCCTCTATGCAGCACATATATTACTCCGCCTCCACTCTACATCCCATATATTACTCCTCCCCCTCTCTGCAGCACATATATTTACCCTCCTGTTCCCAGCAGCACATTTACACTTTGAATCCTGCACTTCTTCCCAGCTTACATTTATTGCATTTTCTTCCTTTGCAGCATAATTATTCCTCTTCTCCCTCTCGGCGTCCCATTCATGCCTCTCCTATTTCTCTGTAGTATGTTTATTGCTCCTCTCTTTCTCTTTAGCATATTTATTCCTCCTGTCTCTCATTACTTCCTCTGTAGCACGTTTATTTCTCCTCTCCTGCCGTCAATTAAAATGAGTGAGACAACGCCGGCAGTAAAATAAACATTAAAAACAAAATGGCTGTTACAAGTTGCAATTCTAAGTGCACAACTTTTCTTGGTTGTTAACTGGTCACTAAAGCGGAATCCTTTCTACTGTCATCCTCTTTGTGGAACTGGCTGCAGAATCCACACAGTATATATATTGTTCCATCATTCAGAAAGTAACAGACATTTTTAATTATTTTAATGGATATCTGAGTCCTAATTAAAATCTAAAAATGACGCCCTGTGTGTGTGTGGGGAGAGGTGCCCGTAGGCTTACCGCATCTCCCATGGCCTGGCTTCGTCCTCCATTTGCCCGCTAATCCTCTGGTTCTCAGGGTCGTAGCGGTCGGTGCCCTTTGACCCAGATATACTGCGCTGCATGTGCGCAATATGTCCTTTTGAGGTGGCTTGTGACCGTGCTCGCCGGGGACCCAGTGTGCTGTACGCATGCACGCCCATGCGATGACGTACCCGGCGCGCACATGAGGACATACTGCGCATGCACAGTACAGTATGTTAAGGTCAAAGGGCGTTGACTGCTCCAACCAGGACCATGAGAACCGGAGGAATAGCGGGCGAACTGAGACAGATGCCGGGCCACAGGAGGTGCAGTGAGCCTATGCGCACCTCCCCACACCATCATTTTTAGATTTTTTTTAGATTTTGATTAGGATTCAGGTATCCTTTAAACACACTATTTTCAGATAATATCTCCATATAATTATCTACTGTATGTCAGAATTTATTATATCTAAGGTTTTATTCGCTTGTAGTATTAGTAGCACCACACTCCTGGGGGTAGGATGGTTTGACAGTGGGGGCTTCATGTAAATGCTGCTGGACAAACTGTTACCAGCATTCTGCAGTCACATAACAAGCGGTGCAGAGAGAGAAGAAGTTAATCTGACAGGCGGAAATCAAATTACACAGAAATAATACCTTGTGTGGCAGATACAAGCACATGGTTTTTACTTCCCGGATGACTCTCATATATATTTAATTTATAAAAAGTGCCAATATATTCCGTGGCACAGCAGGGGCGTAACTAGAAATCACTGGGCCCCCCTGCAAAACTTTGGATGAGGCCCCTCCCCCTGCACACTGAATAGGGATTGGCTACAAATCTTTGTCTACAAAACTTTGTATGATTAATTATCAGTGGCTGAACAGATGCAGTCATTAGAACAATTGTGCAAAGAGCAGAAATGTTTTTCTGTCCTTGCCCTCACTTGTCAGTCTCTCAAGATGGGGCCCCCTGTGGCTCCTGGGCCCCCCTGCGGCTCCATCCCTTGCAGGGTCTATTGTTACGCCCCTGTGGCACAGTACAGAGTAGGAAATACAGGACAGGACACAGGTACATAATAATACAGACAATTGTATACACAAAATGTCAACACTGGTACATAATACAGATTTAGTAGACATAGTAAATACATTGACAAATGTAACCTGAAGAAGGTAGCAGGAAAAAAGGACGCCGGCTGAGGGTGGACGAAAAGGGCACCAACATAGACTTTATTGCAATTATGGTTAGTTAATACAGCAAAAAAAGCAGTAGAAAGGGTGCCACGATAAATATCGTTAACATTAGAACATTAACGTTTTTGAAGTATGCTATCATATTAGAAACTTGCAACGTTATAGTTTTAGGCAACGTTATAGTTTTAGGGAGAACCCTCTCGTGGTGGTGCCTAAAAATAACCACTCCCCTGGTGGCACCTAACCCTAACCCCCCCCCTGTGGTGCCTAAGCGTAACCCCCAGTGGTGCCTAACCCTAACCACCCCCCGTGGTGCCTCACCCTAACCACCCCCCCAGGTATTCCTCACCCTAACCCCCCCAGTGGTGCCTAACCCTAACCACCCCCCCCGTGGTGCCTAACCCTAACCCCCCAGTGGTGCCTTACCCTAACCAACCCCCCCCCAGTGGTGCCTAACCCCCCCTCTGGTGGTGCCTTACCCTAACCACTCCCCCTGGTGTGGCCTAACCCCAACCACTCTGCAGAAACACATTTTTTTCACATAGAAATAATAATATCTTTGATAACGTAAAATCTGTACATACAAACAAAATAATATGACAAAATATGTACATACAAACAAAATAATATGACAACATCTCTGCATACTAATGAAATAATATGACAAAAACTATAACATTTCAAACTTCTAAAACGTTAACATACTTTAAAAACGTTAATGTTCTGATGTTGTTAACAATATTTATCAGGCATCACGGCCACGTGGGCCAGAGCGGACTGCACAGGCGCAGAACTAGTGCGCCTGTGCAGTCCGCTCCGGCCCACGTGGTGGTGATTGACAGCGCCGCTCGCGCAGGCGCAGTACAGAGCGATCCCCGAGGTTGCTCTGACGTCATCATCGCCGGGGACCGGGTCGGAGCTCTGGCGAACGGCTGGCTGCAGAGCTGCGGCGAGGGAGGTCCTGGGAGCTTGGAGCTGGAGGAAGTCCCCGGTAAGTACCGCTCATTTTGTATGATTTTGCCTGATGACTCCTTTAAAGAGAGTCTGAAGCCAGATTAAAAATGGCTTTTTAGCTTATATTCAGCAGGGGCATGTTTGCCCCTGCTAAAACGCCCGCGGCATAACGAGGGGTCTTTGCCCCCCAAATCCCCCCTGCTACCTCCGGGGAGTGCTTCCGTGTGAGGCGGGGCTATGAGCTGCAGCCCTGCCTCACACGCGTCTATCAGCGGCGGATCTCCGCCTCTCCCCCGCCTCCCTCTCAGTCTGCCTTCGCTGAGAGGGGCGGGGGAGAGGCGGAGATCAGCCGCTGACAGACACGTGTGAGGCAAAGCTGCAGCTCATAGCCCTGCCTCACACGGAAGCACACAGGGGCAGCAAAATCCATGACCTAGTTGGTCGTGGGTTTTGCGGGGGGGATTTGGGGGGTAAAGACTCCTCGTTATGCCGCGGGATAGCGGCAAACATGCCCCTGCTGAATAAAAGCTTAAAAGCCATTTTTAATCTGGCTTCAGACTCTCTTTAAAAGAGCTACCTATATATATACAGTATATGCTTTATTTTGTTTTCAGAACCCCTCCTCTTCCACACTACAAGTGAAGAAAGAACCAGTTAAGTTTTGAATAAGTCTACTGAACACAGAACCAGTTTTGAAGATGTCTTCTTTCTTGCACTGCGGCACTTGACAATCCCAAAAATCTAAAAATGTAAATGTGGTCCTCCTAGTCGCCGTCTGCTGTTCTCCTGCCAAAATAATGTTGTCATCTGGGCCTATTCCTGAGTGAGGCTGTCTGTGTCAGGCCTATAATTGTGGAGGATGTCAATATATTTCTGCAATATGTTCAGCTGATTGCCTTCATTCCTGGTGCTATCTGGGGACCCGCCTGATGTACACCGCCTGAATTTTTTTTTTCCAGTTGGTTTTCACTGATGATGAACTTAGAGTAAACACAGATTACCCAGAAGCCCTCAGGGGACCTGCTTCTCTCATACCGTCTCCTAGAAAACATGATCTATAAAGATTTAAATATAAATGAAATATACTTCCTAAGTAATATAGGTTAGCTGTCACTCCTTCAAGCAAAGTGCCTTTAAAACACTCGCAAAACTCCATTTTCTGTTTTAGATTAGAAAACAAAAACAAAATAAAAAAAATTCTGTTTCACCTCAGTACATTTTAGTAAGATTTATTGCTTGCTTTTAGTCTTTAGATACAGAGCTGGTGTTGTACTACATGAAAAGCCACTGGTTTGATGATACATGGGATAGTTTTGCTTGAATTAGTTTCAGAACAGTTTGAGGTCTGCTTGGCTGAACTAATCCCAAAATCCAAGCTTTGGTGGGTCCCAAATCGTAACCCCTTTTGAAGTCAATGTGGAAAAACTTCTGGTGGGTAGTTAAAGCTTGGAAAGGAATAACAATAGCTAAATGGACCACAATTTAGTATATATTAAGGTAGGTATTCCCTATTTCAAGGAATTCCGAACAAAACATTTGTAAAGTGCTTTTCTACCGTAGGATCCAAAGCGCACAAGCTTGTCTCAGATCAGTACATAGTTGTGTGCAGGGGAAAAAAAGTTATGTGATCACAGATGTCAGACTGGTTTAAACATTTAAACACCTCCAGGGTTGGAGCTTTCTTGGTTGGGCGTGGCAAGGCATTCTGCATAGCAGAAACTCTGGCTCCAGAGGTTTTGAGTTGGACTTTGTAGGTGTTCAGGTTATTAGATCCTTTTGATCTGAGTTTGCGCGAGGTGTGATGCAGTTGCGACAAATCCTTCAGGTATCCGGGCCTAAGTTGTGTAGAGATTTGAATGTTATGGCAGTTTTGAAGAGGTTCTCCATTTTATGGGTAGCCAGTGGAGTGAGCAATGGATGGGTGTTATTCGGCAATGGCAGGTTGGTATGGCAAAAGCCTTGCAGCCGCACTCTGTACCAGCGGGAGGCGGAGAGTGTAGATATGTCATACACCATCCCAGTATGGATGATGAAGTCAATATAAAGGTAATCAACAACCTTTAATCAAAACCAGTACAAACAATTGTAAAGCGCTTACAATCAGAAAAGTTGGAAATTATATTGAAGAAAAAAAATATTGTCAAAATAATTACTTGCATTAAATATCGGTACTTTGTCTGATTTACCTGGCCTATGTTTGGTTGGTATCCAGAACTGGTTCCTCAGATGCTCTGATGTTGTATGTTTACATTTTACACAATACAATACTTATCTGTGTGTTTTGTGAAGCCCAAAATTTTTTTGCGAATATTCTGATCTGTGTGAAAAGGTGAAGTATTTTTGGTGAAAGGAAAATAGCCATATTTGCTCATCCTTAATGCCTAGTACACACGGTGAGATTTCCTGGCAGATTTCCAATATCTCCGATCGATTTTCTGTTCAATTCTATGGAAAATAGTTTGGAAAAACAATCAGAAACGTTGGAAATAATCGATCTGGCAGGAGATCTCATCATGTGTATTAGGCATAGGGTGGCCACACACCATACAATAAAATGATCCAATTTGATGGCAATTGGATAAAAACAATTGGTTGTACAGAAAAATTTAAAGTATTTTTTTTTCATTTGTTTCAGAAATCTGATTGAATGGTCCATTTTTATTTGATAAAAGAACTGTCACCATTTTACCACATATGTGACATTCTGCTCCATTTGGGCTCCTGTTGTCTTGTGATTTTTTCCCTCCAGGGCGTTCTTTGATCACCCTTCACACCTGCATCTTAAATTGGGTGTTCATAAGTTGGAGAATATATATACTGTATATAGTAATAAATACATTTAAAGGAATACTGTAGGGGGGGTCGGGGGAAAATTAGTTGAACTTACCCGAGGCTTCTAACGGTCCCCCGCAGACATCCTGTGCCCGCGCAGCCACTCACCGATGCTCCGGTCCCCCGCAGGCATCCTGTGCCCGTGCAGCCACTCACCGATGCTCCGGTCCCCCGCAGGCATCCTGTGCCCGCGCAGCCACTCACCGATGCTCCGGTCCCCCGCAGACATCCTGTGCCCGCGCAGCCACTCACCGATGCTCCGCCCCCCGCAGACATCCTGTGCCCGCGCAGCCACTCACCCGATGCTCCGGCCCCGCCTCCGGTTCACTTCTGGAATTTCTGACTTTAAAGTCTTAAAACCACTGCGCCTGCGTTGCCGTGTCCTCGCTGATGTCACCAGGAGTCTATTGCGCAGGCCCAGTATGGTCTGTGCCTGCGCAGTACGCTCCTGGTGACATCAGCGCGAGCGAGAATACGGCAACGCAGGCACAGTGGTTTTAAGACTTTAAAGTCTGAAATTTCGGAAGTGAACCGGAGGTGTGGCCGGAGCATCGGTGAGTGGCTGCGCGGACACAGGATGTCTGCGGGGGGCGGAGCATCGGTGAGTGGCTGTGTGGGCACAAGATGTCTGCGGGGGACCATTAGAAGCCCCGGGTAACTTCAACTAATTTCCCCCCCGACCCCCTACAGTATCCCTTTAAAAATGCACCTGAACAGAGGCTACAATAAAAAACACAACAAGTAAAAACAATTTGGTAAGACCCTCATCATTCTAATTTAATTAGTTAAAGGCCATTATAATTTTCCTTTCCCTGAAAAATGCCAAACATTCAAGAGGAACTGTTGTGAAAATCTTAAAATGTAAAACACATACGAATAAGAAGTACATTTCTCCCAGAGTAAACTGAGCCATAAATTACCTTTCCCCATGTTGCTGTCACTTACAGTAAGTAGCAGAAATCTGACATTACCAACAGGTTTTGGACTAGCCCATTTTCTCATACGGGGGTTCTCAGGGTTTTCTTTATTTTTAAAAGCACTTAGTGACTGCCAGTTGCTCCGTCCAACTGCCAAAATAGTGTGCAGCAAGCAGGGAGGCTGGCCAGCATCTTTGTATCAATCATTTTCAGGGAATGTCTTTATAAATAATAAAAGCCATGCTTAGAATCCCCCATAAAGAGATAGACTAGCCCAAAACCTGTCTGTAATGTCAGATTTCTACAACCTACTGTAAGTGACAGCAACATAGGAGAAAAGTCATTTATGGCTCATTTTACTCTGGGAGAAATGTACTTCTTATTTGTATGTGTTTTACATTTTAACATTTTTGCGACAGTTCCTCTTTCAGGGCACTCAGTATAAAGTTTCTGATTTGAAAAAAAAAATTAAAAATAATTGTGTTGAAGTTGTGCTCTCCTCTTCCTCGCCAGGCAAAGCAATGGGACGCCATTTATTATACATTTATAACAGTTACAAGCAAAGCAGAAGATAAATAGAGTCCCAGTCCAGATGTGCCTGGCAGATGCGGCCGCGCAGGAGAAAGAGAATTGCTAATGCTCGCCCCCGGCAAAGAAGTAGCCCATGAAAAAAAATTAACACCATCCACTAAATTAAATCATGATACCGATCAGAAGAAGGAGAAAAAAATATTCTCTCTGTTTATGAATCTTATGTTCCTCCAGATGTTACAGCTTGTTGCTCAAGGCAAGAAAATATCAAATAAAGAGAAAGACATTGGTTGTACGGAATAAGAAAGACGACGGTGATCTGACAAATTGGCTAAAACGGGAGGCAAACCAATTAAAAGTGCAAAAGTTTTCTCTGGCAAACAGGTGACCTTCAGTGAGAGCGGAGGACGGAGGAGGTGCTGGAAACTGTCATCCAATGAAAACACTCGCTTTCTACTTCCTAGCAGAGAAAAACGTGTGTGTAGCCATTGCAACTAAAGCCTAAAGAGGAACTCCAGTGAAAATAATGTAATAAAAAAGTGCTTAATTTTTACAATAATTATGTATAAATGATTTAGTCAGTGTTTGCCCATTGTAAAATCTTTCCACTCCCTGATTTACATCCTGACATTTATTACATGGTGACATTTATACTGCTGGCAGGTGATGTCACTGGAAGGAAATGCTGCTTGCTTTTTTGGCAGTTGGAAGCAGCTGTTATTTACCACAATGCAACAAGGTTCCCACAGTGTGATGTCAGTACCTCAGTGCTGTGAGGCGCTGACATCATTTGTGGGAGGGTTTTCACCACAATATCAGCCATACAGAGCCCCCTGATGGTCTGTTTGAGAAAAGGAATAGATTTCTCCTGGGAAAGGGGGAATCAGCTACTGATTGGGATGAATTCAATTCTTGGTTACAGTGTCTCTTTAACACACCAATTTTTTTTTGTATTTTAATTATGGATGCCATAGAAAGGAGATGAAACTTCTTGTGGGTTGTTACTGCTGTCTGATTCCCTGAGAAAATTGTATCTAGGGAACATTCATGTTTTTCCACATGAAAGATTCTGAATGCTGGATTTTTTGTTCTTCTCTTGTATGAACCTAAAGAGGAACTTTAAACCAGAATTGAATTTCACCTCATTCCGTAGCTGATACCACCTTTCCCATAAGAAATCTTTACCTTTTCTTTGAATAGAGCATCGGGAGGGGGGGGGGGGGGGGGGGGGGATGGGGTGTGGAGACTGTGTGCCTCATATTGTGGTGAAACCTCTACCCAAAGTGTGATGTCATCGCCATGGTCTTGAGTGTTTCCTGTGGGAAATGGCGGTATTTACCAACTGCCAAGCAAGAAATATCACCCTCTGTGCATAGAACTCTCAGTAACGAACATTCCGTACAGATCAGCTGGCAGAAGAGGTCACCACCTGTGATAAATTTCAGGATGTAAATTAGGGAGAGGAAAATATTTACAATAGCCAAACACTGACTAAATCTATAAGTGAATATCGTACAAATTAAGCACTTTTATTCTTGCTGTTATTTCTCCTACAGTTCCTCTTTAAGTGCACATTTTCTGCATTTGTACATTACATTTTGCATTCTAATTGTTCTGTGAATGATACGGTGGTAAATTTTAAAGTCAATGGTCCAGAGAAAGAAAATATTCAAAAAAATGTTATTTTTACAAAAATGGGTTTATTGCAAAAATTCCATCAATTCATGTCAGGTGAAAAATGCCACTTTCAATGAGGAAATTACTTTGGCAAAAAATTCTAGCTTATCCCCGGTGGGAAACAAATCCCTGATGGCAGATGGATGTTTTGCTCCAGGTGAAACCCAATTTTGTCAATGAACTTATATACGGGGGTATCGTAAAGTTTTATCACGCTCAAGCTAATATGGTATATTGATGAAATGTGTCATCATTAGTCACTTAGTCCATGATATTGAGAAAACCAGCTCATTGTATGTTTTATTTCTCCTACAGATTGTGCTAAAATTGACTAAACGGTGAGGTGGAAAAGACTGAGGCTCTCAGCATGGTAAAGTTCCTGCATTTCAAGGGTATTAGTGCCCGGCAAATTCATGATGAGATGATGGCAGTTTATAGAAACGATTGCCCATCTTATGACACTATTGTGAGATGAAAAGAACTTCCAAAGTGCTCACATGTCCCTCACAGACATGCCAAGACCTGGAAGACCATCATCGATGGACAATGTGGTCACAGTGAAGAAAGTGTTTCATCCTGGAAGACAGATGGACAACCATCCAAATGACCATGAATGAAACTGGCCTCAGTTATGGTAGTGTTTGGAAAATTATTAATGATGAACTGGACATGTCGAAGGTGTCCTCTTTCCAGAAACAAAACATGGTGTGATCTTTCAAGCTGTTGATGCAGTTGAAGTATGAAGAGGGGTTGCCAATTGGACAACACAGATAAAGGTCATTTTTAAGTGGAAGAGAAGGTTAAGTAATGCTCCTTCTGCATTCATCTACAATAAAGGTCTCCGAAGTATAAAGTAACGCTAGGAAAAAAATGAATAACTGCAAATCAAAACAAACTATTATTTTTTTTTAAAGGTTATTAATCATTAAAACTTTACGATTCCCCACCTCATACAGTATATGGGGTCAGAGCCGGGACAAGGTCCTCCAGCACCCAAGGCTGAGACACCAAAGTGCGCCCCTCCATCCCAGCCACCCGAGCCATCAAACACTGATTGCTATTAGACTAAGAGGCGCCCCAGGGCCCCCAACCCCCCCAACACCTTAATATCTAGTTATCTGGCTTGCAGTCACTGCTATGTATCCCCTTTTCTTATTTCTTACTGCTTCAAACACAATTAGGATTGACAGCTGAATGAATTTTGCGCCCCCTCCTACACTGCGCCCTGAGGCTGGAGCCTCTCCAGCCTATGCCTCGGCCCGGCCCTGTATGGGGTCTGTGCTGTACAATATATTAATATATTGCTAATTTTATTGACATTAGCAAAGGCTATATTTTACCAATGACTTCTATAAACCAGAATGCTGGTTCCTCGATTGTGCTGGGGGCGTAGTCTAAATGTTTCAAGGTTCTTTTTCTTATTGAGTTGTAAAAAAAAGGGTACTCTGACCTGCTCTTTCAAAATCAGTGCAAACTATAATTTAAAAAGCACAGAGCACACCACATGAGGTGTCTGCAGAGCTTTCTAATAACACTTGCAAGCTCTAATTAAATCTAATCTAATTATCATATAATAATCGCCATCCAGAAAGCCATGCTTATAATTTATCCACTTTATTTTGAGCACGAAAATATTATCTTGTCCTTTGGCGTTCTAGCTTCACCCGACACAGATGAAGTTGAGTACAGAAAAGACGGAAGTTAAAAAAGTTTGACTTCTCTGAAGAGTTTCCAGTACATAAATACTTCAAATAGGTGTTGAATAACGTTTGCATCAAAACACCCCATACAAGTCAAGATTTAAGAAATATGTTTTGCGCTGAGCTATAAAGAGATCCGGATCGTTGGATTCAGCGACGCGAAGACATGTTTCCATTTATTTTATTCGGTGCTTATCTACAAAACATCCATTAGTTCAAAGTTTTGAAAAGTGTTTCTCCACACTTAGCATCTGTTAAATATGCAAGGATATCACGGAACACCTGTGTTCAGAAGTCTCTAGTGCATTGTCGTATCTCCGGGCTTGTGAACTAAGAGGCAATAATTTCCAACAGATTTACCATGCGCATTATCTACTCCTTTGTCTGCATTTTCTACCAAACTAAAGATATGGAGAAGTTAATCTTTGCTTTAGGGGTAAATATTGATAGTGCTCACCATCTGTTGCACGCCTTTATATAAGGAGGAACAAAATCTGATTTAGATTGAGCTTGACATAAGAAGAATTTAGAACCTGACTTGTTTTATTTTTTTTTTATTGCAATTAAGGACAGTTTCTGAAGTCGGAGAAATGAAATTAATGCTACAGCTGTTTATTCTTACCTAAACCCAAATTAAAGTAAGAATTAACGCAAAACTTTTTGGTTCGGTTTTAGTGTCCCGTGGAAGAGTTATACCCTCTGTCAAGAGTATTTTGTGGCTGTGTGTCTACCACAAGGGATTTGTAGAGAGTTGAACACCATCTGGGGACATATAATATTCTAGCAAGTCAGTGTGTCCTGCCTCTGATATACATTAGCTTCCCTGAGTCTCAGTGGCGCCCGACATCGCTGGCATCCAGGCACCGAAACGTACTTTCTTTGCCATGCGGCTTTTATAATGGCCGCAATTTGCAGCAAAAAAGGTAAATTTAGGTGCCTAGAGGCACCTGATAGAATTGCAGGCGCTGAGCATGCAGATATGCAAATTGCAATGTGCAGCAAAGAAGGTAAATTAGTGGCGAAGGAGGTAAATTTTGTTGCCCAGAGGTTCCCAATAGAATAGTAGGCGCTAAGGAATGCAGATTTGCAAACTGTGACAATGCATAGCTGAGACTCAGTGAATATACATATGCTTCCTTTGCTGCAAATCTCAGCTTTGCGCTGGGGGGGGGGGGGGGGGGGGAGTATTTACCTAATAAACTGCTTTAGCTATGCAGTGTGATGCCCAGCAGAGGGCACTTTATAATTTTATGTCTATTGTGCATATGCTGCCCCAACCCCGGGTTGTCTTTTGACAAAGCACCCTTGTTACAGTTTCAATTTATGAGCCTTTCTCCACTCTAGTGAGCAGAACACCACCGCTACCCAGATGAAAAAGCAAAATGGGTCTTTTCCAGACCTCTTAAAGGGACACTGTAGGGGGGTCGGGGGAAAATGAGGTGAACTTACCCGGGGCTTCTAATGGTCCCCTGCAGAAGTTCTGTGCCCACGCAGCCACGCACCGATGCTCAGGCCCCGCCTCCGGCTCACTTCTGGAATTTCAGACTTTAAAGTCTGAAAACCACTGCGCCTGCGTTGCTGTGTCCTTGATCCCGCTGATGTCACCAGGAGCATACTGCGCAGGCCCAGTATGGTCTGTGTCTGCGCAGAACGCTCCTGGTACATCAGCGGGATCGAGGACACGGCAACACAGGCGCAGTGGTTTCCAGACTTTAAAGTCTGAAATTCCAGAAGTGAACCGGAGGCGGGGCTGGAGCATTGGGGAGTGGCTGCGCGGGCACAGGATGTCTGCGGGGGACCATTAAAAGCCCCGGGTAAGTTCAACTCATTTCCCCCCGATCCCCCTACAGTGTCCCTTTAATAATTTCCAAAAAGTATTTTCATGAACACAAAAACACACACCTGGTTTTGAAATACATTTCATTAATGCCCTCACTGTCATACACTTCTGCTTGTCTTCTGCTTGTCAAGTTTTCCATCTGTCCGTTGCTTCACCAATGTATTTCTTTTGTTCCATCATTCTTCTTGAATTAAAGAATGGGGGAAACAAACACATACATTTACAATACTGAACTAAGGCCCGGTTCACATTAGCGTTCCCTGTCCGGATCCGGACCGTATACTGTACAAACGGAACGTACGTTCCGCATAGCAATGCAAAGGCTATGCGGACGTTCACACGTGTCCGTTCCGTACAGTACGGAGCCGGACCGGATCCGGACTCTGGACACTTTTCCAACATGCGCTATTTTTTGGGTCCGGATCTCCGGCCCACGCACCCGGACCAGAGCCGGACCTGAGCCTGACAACACCATCCGGAACACAGAAACCAATGGGAAACGGAAGGCACAGAACACACTGGCTACAAACACCTGACGTTCTACCCCACTTCCTATGCGTATTCTAGCGGCCATTTCGGATGGGGACACATGGGCCAAGCATGTCTGGAGTGGAGCAGCAGTGACAGACATGCTGGAGCTGTTTGGCAGAATGTCGGAGGTGGAGGTGAGGCCTACAGCAGAGGAACCTGATTCTACACGTGCACCTTCTGCTGACCCCAACATTTTTTTATTTAAATTTCGCTATTTTTGCCCATGGATCCGGATGGCAGCCTGATGCATGCCTGATGCAAACTGACCGGATCCGGATTGGAACCGTACGGTTCCGATCCGGATCAGGTCCTGATCCGATCAGGATCCGGTCCGTTTGCATGGCAAAACGCAAGTGTGAACGGGGCCTTAATTAGAAAAAAAAGTTACTGGAAGGATTCTGCTGTTTTTTTTTTTTTTAACACTATTTAACCCTGAATAAATACTATGTGTTCCCCTTCTCACACATACCCTTATTCAGTGCATTGGCTGAGTAGAGTATCTGTACTCCAACATAATGAAAAGTCTGTTTTATGAGGGGTGGGGAGCATTTGCTATTCCATTCACAAGGTAATCCCCAACCCTGACAGCTATGTGGGTTGGTTGGCTTAATAGTGGGGGTCACAAGTTCATAGTAGCAGGGCCGGATTTACCATAAGGCACCTTAGGCGCATGCCTACAGGCGCCTTATGTGGCAGAGGCGGATCCCCTCGCTTCCATTATGTCGCCTTTCTCAGCAGAGACAGAGGGCGATGCCATTTAACTAAGCAATAAAGCAATATCACCTGGTGACAGTCACACAGAGGCATGGGGCATATAAAACCACAGAGGCAGACAGAGCATTGTTAATAAATCATATAATGTAATCTGGGATGGGCAGAAACTACACCAGAGAGAATTTACGCATCGTAGTTCGTAGGTGAAGTTTCAAAACTATGCTTACGAATTTACGCATAGCTTACGCCCACTATATGTAGTTAACATGCGTATTGCGTAGTGAATTACTAATGCGGTACTCGCGCCTAATTTTCTGCGTGCGATTGTATGCTTACAAATTTATGCATTGGAAAGGGGAATGTACGCATAGAAGAGTTCCCGGAATAAGCAATTAAAGAGGAATAAATGCATTCAATTTTCAGGCATAAGCATCCGCATACACTACGCTTCGCACTATGCGTAATTGCGTATTTTAATACGTAGTCTACGAAATGCATACGAAGCGAATATTTGATTTCAAAGCCGTAGTTTTGCGAAGCGTAATTGCGTAAAACTACGTGTATTTCCAGTGTAGCAAAGTTGGCTGACTACGACCGTCCCTGAATGTAACATCATGGGTTTGTTTATCTAAGCAGCTCATGCAGACCATGGTTATTTAAGGCCACCAGGGCAAGATATTCCATGAGGCACTGTAGGCATGTGCCTACAGGCACCTTATGTGGGAGACGTGCCCCCCCTCAGATCACTGACCTCAGGCACTTACAGTCTAATCCTAGTCTCTGGTCACTACGATATGAGGCTATGAGACAGTGGTTAGAGCATAAGAATCTATGGACAGTTAGTGACATAAGGCAGGACTTGAGTTGTAGATCCAGTGCTGGGTGCCACCGAAGAGCCAATACAAAGTATCAGGTAGGCGGTGACAGGCATACAATATGGACACTCAACTATTATGTAGCAGTAATATATGATAGCCTAGTACAAGTGCCTATTAATACATTTGTATGCAAAATATGGGAGAAGGCAAGTATCAGCTAGAGTTAGGGTTAGAGTTCAGGGTTAAGTGTTATTTTAGAAAGGTTAAAGAGAGTCTGAAGTCATTTAAAATACCTGTTTTTAACCAGCAGGCAGCTTCAGCATTACAATACAAACCGATTCGCCGCGGGACGCGTCAGAAAAAAGTTTTTATACCCATGAAATCCCGAAGCAAAATTCCACGACTTTCCAGGTTGTGGATTTTGCTGCCCGGGTGAGGCAGAGCTTTGCTTTGTAGCTCTGCCTCCAGTCCAGTCAATCTCTGCCTCTCCCTGCCCCTCTCAGTGAAAGAAGACGGCGGAGATTGACTCCAGTGGAGGCAGAGCTACTGCACAATGCTCTGCCTCTACCCGGAAGGAGCCCCGAATTTTGCCCCGGGGATTTTGGGGGTATTAAGACCTCATTCTGCCACGTGCCCGTGGCGAATCAGTTTGGATTATAATGTTGAATCTTTATGGATAAGGTAGTGCAGTGCAGTTTCTAGGCTAAATAAAATGCACCCAGGGGGCGAGGGTGTCAAAATTGTGCCCCCCCCCCCAGGCAAGGTATGGGCGCCCGCAGTATAGGTTAGCCAGGTCTAGTTGCACTCAGTATAGGTCCCCCCAGTATAGGTAGCCAAGAATAGGTAATAAAGTATAGGTAGACAGTTATAGGCCCCCAGTATAGATAGCCAGGTATAGGTGAGCCAGTATAGTTGCCCCTGGTATAGGTTAGCCAGGTAGGTGCCTCCAGTATAGGTAGCCAGTATAGTTGCCCCCAGTATAGGTTAGATAGGCAGGCGCCCCCGGTTTAAGTTAGATAGGTAGGTGCCCCACTACAGGTTATCTAGGTGGGTGCCTCTAATATAGGTAGCCAGAATAGTTGCCCCCAGCATAGGTTAGATAGGTAGATTCCCCCAGTATAGAATAGTTAGGTAGGTGCCTGCAATATAGGTAGCCAGTATAGTTGCCACCTGTGTAGGCTAGCTAGGTAGGTAGTTGCCCCCAATACAGGTTAGATAAGTAAGTGCCCCCAGTATAGGTTTGATAGGTAGGAGCCCCCCAGTATAGGTTAGATTAGGTAGGTTCCCCCCGTATAGGTTAGATATGTAGCTGCCCCCCAGTATAGGTTAGATTAGGTAGGTGCCCCCCATTATAGGTTACATTAGGTAGCTGTCCCCCAGTATAGGTTAGATAGGTAGGTGCCCCCCACTATAGGTTAGATAGGTAGCTGCCCACCAATATAGGTTAGATAGGCGGTGCCCCCCAGTACAGGTTAGATTAGGTAGGTGCCCCTCAGTATAGGTTAGATTAGGTAGGTGCCCCCCAGTATAGGTTAGATTAGGTAGGTGCCCCCCAGTATAGGTTAGATTAGGTAGCTGCCCCCCAGTATAAGTTAGATAGGTAGGTGCCCCCCATTATAGGTTAGATAGGTAGGTGCCCCCCAGTATAGGTTAGATAGGTAGGTGCCCCCCAGTACCCAGTATAGGTTAGATAGGTAGGTGCCCCCAGTATAGGTTAGATTAGGTAGGTGCCCCCCAGTATAGGTTAGATAGGCAGCTTCCCCCAGTATAGGTTAGTTAGGTCCACCCCCCATAATGGAGGGGGGAGCCGGAGCCGCGGGGAGGGCAGCCCTCCCTCTCCCTCCCTCTCCCCTTGCCGCCTGACCTCTCCCTCCCTCTCCCCAGGCTGCCCTCTCTGCTCCCCCCTCAGACGCAGAGTAATTACGCAGCAGGAAGCGCTGTGCATAACTACTCACCTTCCTGCATTCCACTCGCCGCTGATCTCCTCTCTGCATAGACGCTGATACACACGCTGCTTCCTGTTTAGCCGGAAGCAGCATGTGTAGCAGTGTCTGACGAGAGGAGATCAGCGGCGAGTGAAACGCAGGAAGGTGAGTAGTTATGCACAGCGCTTCCTGCTGCGTAATTACTCTGCGTCTGAGGGGGGAGCACAGAGGGCAGCCCGGGGAGAGGGAGGGAGAGATCGGGCTGCCCTTCCCCCGCGGCTCCGGCTCCCCCCTCCTTTACAGCGCCCCCCTCACGACAGCGCCCCGGGTGGCGGCACAGGCCGCACGGCCCTAAAAACGGGCCTGAGGTAGTGCAACCTACATTGCAAGTGAAGAAAAGTTTGGTTCAGGCATATCTTAAAGAGACACTGAAGCGAAAAAAAAATTATGATATTATGATTTGTATGTGTAGTACAGCTAAGAAATAAAACATTAAGATCAGATACATCAGTCTAATTGTTTCCAGTACAGGAAGAGTTGAGAAACTCCAGTTGTTATCTCTATGCAAAAAAGCTATTAAGCTCTCCGACTAACTTAGTCGTGGAGAGGGCTGTTATCTGACTTTTATTATCTCAACTGTAAGTGAACTGTTTACTTTTTCTCTGCTAGAGGAGAGAGGTCATTACTTCACAGACTGCTGTGAAAGAATCATTTTGAATGCTGAGTGTTGTGTAATCTGCACATATTATAGAATGATGCAATGTTAGAAAAAACACTATATACCTGAAAATAAAAGTATGAGAATATTTTCTTTGCTGCTAATCTTCTAGTAATTATTCATAGTACACAACCAATTCACTATATCATATTTTTTTTTTCGCTTCAGTGTCTCTTTAAGTTTCAACATTTCATCAAAAGTAAAAAATAAAATAAAAAGAATAAACAGACCTTTGCTAAATTATCTGACCTTTCTCTTAGCAACCAGAAATTAAATAAACCACGTATATTACGTTATTCGACTTTCACAAATACTACAGTAATTCTGGAAGGTCATAAAGATTGGTCTGCGTCTTTTATGAATCTTACATTTCTCTTCTGGTTGATGCAATTGAATCAGATTTTATACTGATCTGCAATGGTTTACTTTTGTCACCTCCCTTCGCTGTGCTGATTTTTCTTTCCTGTTCAAATATTTTATTTGGTGAATTTAATGTCAGAACTGATAAACCCTCTCTGATTGATCTGAAGTCACAATGGTGACCCGATTTACCCTTGAAAACTTTATAATTCAATTGACCCTTTTTAACAATGCACCACGACCTTGGCTAAATGAATTTCTTCGGAGATATTGGAGGTGTTTGGTCGGAAACCTGCGTTGGACGGCCAGAATGTAGAGAGAACAGGATGGAGTGTTTTCTTACTGTATATATTTGAATAATTTCGGATTTCACCCAAGTAAGGGTCACTGCATTATCCGTGCTAAATGTATTCGCTGGAAAATTCACTGTTTTACAGGAAAGCACATTACTTTGAGATGACAGCAATGACTTGGAAAACTTTTACAGCTGCCACTCGAGTAGTTACTCTGAAACATGAGCGTTTAAAGAGGAGCTGTTAGGTATAGGGTCTCAGAGAAAAAAGACACATATATCAGTAGCTAAATATTGGCTGTACTTACATTACATATGCATTTCACTGTCCACGTTTGGATTTCACAGAATTTTTATATAGTATATGCAGAGAATGATGCTCCTGACAGCTCATGGCAGGTTCCATGTTTGACTGTCTCTTACAGTGACACTGAAGTGAAAAAAAAAGTATGATATAAAGAATTGTATGTGCAGTGCGGATGATTCAAAGAACATTAGTAGCAAAGAAAAGAGTCTCATGTTTTTATTTTCAGTTACATAGCTTTGTTTATATAACAATGCATCAATCTCTAATATTTGCAGTTTACAAACTATACTCTGTATTATAAACTATGAGACAGAGTAGAACATTTCAAAGGGACATTAGCTCTGCAGTAAAACCATCAATAAACAAGAAACAGTGAGAGACATTGAGATAAGTGCTTCAGAAAACAGCATTGCTCTCTGACTAGATTAATCGAAGAGCTCAGAGAACCTCTTCTGCATAGATAACAAGTGAAGTCTCTTAAAGAGACTCTGAAGCGAGAATAAATCTCGCTTCAGAGCTCATAAATAGCAGGGGCACGTGTGCCCCTGCTAAAACGCCGCTATCCCGCGGCTAAACGGGGGTCCCTTCACCCCCAACCCACCCCCCGCAAAAGAGTGTCGTAGAAAGGTCGCAGATTTATTGCTTCCTGGAGGCAGGGCTAACGGCTGCAGCCCTGCCTCCAGTCGCGTCTGTCAGCGGCGCATCGCCGCCTCTCCCCCGCCCCTCTCAGTGAAGGAAGACTGAGAGGGGCGGGGGAGAGGCGGAGATACGCGCTGACAGACGCGCGTGGGGCAGGGCTGCGGCGGTTAGCCCTGCCCCAACCAGGAAGCGCTCCCCCGCTGCACCGAGGGGGATTTAGGGGTGAAGGGACCCCCGTTAAGCCGCGCTATAGCGGCGTTTTAGCAGGGGCACACGTGCCCCTGCTATTTATGAGGTCTGAAGCGAGATTTATTCTCGCTTCAGACTCTCTTTAACTCTTCCTGTACTGGAAACAATATGATACTCATATCTCTGCTACTAATGTTCCATTTCTTGTACTACACCTACAATTCATTATCTAATAACTTTATTTTCAATGAGGATTCCCTTTAGAAATGGATGTGGGGCGAAGAGAAAATGGAGAGGACACACAAAAGATACGGGAAGGAACAAAAGAATTTAGAGTGCCAGAAAGAAAGAAGAGAGGCAGGGCAGGCGGGATCTCATCATCCAACATTAGGGATGCTCAGTTGGATTTCGTGGAGTTGAAATTTCCGAGTTCCAATCGGAAATCGGAAAACGGAACTAGGAATTCGATTTTCTGCAGAAATACTGCATTACTGCAATTTGGTAATTTTAGCCCAATTACAGTACTCAAAATTAATGGACCAATCAGAGGATGCAGAAACAACTCAGAAGGATTTGGCCAATCAGAGAATGCAAAAAATGCCAAAAAGACACGACTCGGAAATCGGAAATCCGAACTCGGAAATTGGATTTTTGTAGAAATACTGCATTACCACAACTCGGTCATTTTAGACCACTCACAGAACTCTGAAGCACAGAGAATGCAGAGTCAACTCAGAAGGATTTGGCCAATCAGATTGCAAAAAATGACCCAAAAAAACACTACTCGGAAATCCGAACTCGGAAACCCGTGAAATCGGTAATCGCCAATGGCAGAAATCGGAATTTCCACAGAGTCCCTATCCAACATAGCAAGACTTCAAGCAACATGGAGGACTTGGGCTGCAAACAAGATGTCTAGTAGGTTCAAGTGGAAAATTGTGATGAGCATAAATTACGCCAATACGTAACTACGCATCGTAATACGCAATTATGCATCGTAATCGTAATGTGAAGTTTTGGGGAAATATCAAAATCGCTTTTATAGTTATTTGTTACCATTCGTAATTACGCATGAATTTACGCGTCATTTCGTGCCGATGTTGTCGGTGAATAACAAAGTCCCCATACATGCTATTACTACCAAACTTGCTACATATGCTAAGAAGAGTAGTGGGTACAAGTTACAAAAAGAATTGTTCAAAACCTTGTAGTTTTTGAGAAAATTGATTTTAAAAATACAAAAAAAAAATTGTTTTTTTAAAATCGATTTTCTCAAAAACTTCAAGGTCTTTTTGAAAACGTATTTTTTGACTTGTACCCACTATTCTCCTTAACATATGTAGCAATTGTGGTAGCAATAGCATGTATGGGGGCTTTGCTATTCACCATTAAAGTCGTCACAAAATTACGCGTAAATGCATTTACAAATATTATACAAAGTCAATTGAATTCTGGATTTTGTAATGACGTATAGGCATAATTGTGAAAATGTACGCATATTTGTCGTAATCGTAATTAGCAGATTATGATCATCATCACAAGTGGTAAATTAATTACTCTTCCTGGAGCCCTACATGGTCTCAGTCCTGCTATCGGTGTATTATCTTGTAATGTATTAAAGAGACTCTGTAACAAAATTTTGAGCCTTATTTCTTCTATCCTATAAGTTCCTATTACTGTTCTAATGTGGTCTGTCTTACTGCAGCATTTTCTAGCTGCACTGTCTCTGTAATATATCTCATCTTCTTTCCTCTGTCGGCTCTGTCGGGCTCAGACTGGAATGTGTGGAATGTGCAGCACTACTTGTCATTGGCAGAACCTTTACACACCCTTTCCAAGCTCTGCATGAGTCACACAGTAAGCTGTTCTCAGCCTATGATACTCTGGTTAGAAGCCATGTCTTTTGTTTGTAAACACTGCCTAAAACTGGCAATTACAAGCCAGGATTGCAGCAGGGAGTGGCAGAAACAGCACAGAGGGGCCCAGGAGAACATAATGAAGAGAATGGTATGCTTTTTATTGTAAGAATTTTAGAGTACAGATTCTTTTTAAATAATTAAAATACCATTTCCACCAAAGCGATAGGGGCGTGACTAAAAATCATGGGGCCCCCCAGCAAAACTTTGATAGGGCCCCCAATAGTCACACCCTTTCTCTTCTCTACCACTCTCAGCCACAGTGTCCATCTAGGTAGGGTCATAAAACACGTATGTATATGTACACCGCCTGTGACGCCTCATCCTGCTTCCGCTCAAATCCCCGGTTGCGTATCATACTATTCCCCCTCCAATTCGTTGCGACTCAGAAAAAGATGTGATTCGGGGTTTGGGGATCACCTGTATAACATTACTGATATGCTCTGCTTTCCTGCTATGTATCCTCATAGCAGGAAAGCGGAGCCACAAGGGGGCAGGCTTGGGCATGAAAAGACATCACAGAAGACTGACTCAGCTATAATCATTCTGGGGCAAAGCTAGACTGAATGCTCAGTGGGGGATTCTTATCAGGGCTGATAATAGGCAGACTGAGCAGTGATGTATGAAATCAAGAGCAGAGTAGGTGTTTACTCGATGCCGGCGCGTCACCGCTCGTCCGCGTGGATCGATTCCCGCTCGTCCCCGCGTGCGCTGCTAATTAGCCGCTCGTTTCTTCCTATTGTTCCTATTGTTCGAGCGCAGTATCGATCCGGCGGGGTATCGGACAGGTTGAATATTATCAATCGAGCCATCAGCGGCTCGATTGATATTATAAAATGTGTCGTGTATGCCCAGCATAAGACTCACTATTTCTCCCCCAAAAGTGTGGCAAAATAGTCTTATAGTCCAATGCAGGGAGTTCCTGACTTATGAACACCTACCAATACAAACCTTCAACCTGCCGCAATATCAGGGACTCCCTGTACTGTGCCCATGCAGAGGGGGACACAGGGGGACAAACAGAGGACACGGGGGCACAAAGGGGCATAGAGGAGGACACAGGGAGACACAAGAGGTAGAAGGGGGCATGAGACACAAGGGGAGCATAATCCACAAGATGCCGCTTCACCATGGATCCTCCAGGTTTAGTATATATTATTTTCCCCTAGATTTTGTCCTCTAAACCTGGGTGCGTCTTATGCTCAGGAGCATCTTATAGTCTGAAGAATACGGTAATTGCATTTGCATGCATGTCTGTGAAACATCATTTATATACCAGTAAATGGACAAAGGGAACTTTAGAGGGGATATCTAAATAGAAAAAAACAAACTCTGTTATGATAAAAAAAAGATAGATATTGTTATATTCAATTTTCACAAAAAATAATGAAGTATTTGACTTTCGTGTGAAAATGCCATTGAGAATCACTCTACTCTATAATAATTTCGCAGCTTTCTACGGGTTTCCACTATTTAACTATTATTATTATTATTTGAATAAGCACAATTCACTATTGCATTTGAGGACAATGTGTACGCTCATACATGTCCCAGTCGATACATTTGTGAGCGAAAAGACGCAGTTTGTGCAAAATGTATGGTTTCTACGAAAATGTGCTTTTCTGGAAAAGCTTTAATAAAAAGAAAACTTAAAAAAAAATCCTATTAGCTGAATGTTTTTGGAAACAAAACTCACGTAATCGCTTACATTTATGAGACTATGGTGCAGTCAGTAGATTGTAAGCTCCTGTGTCAACAAACTTTACCCTTTTATCTTCTTCTGAGGATTTTAGTCTTGACGATTTTAGCCTATAAAAGACACAAATATGAAGAGTAAATAGAGTGTTTGTACAGACTTATCCTGTAGGTTGTCGTGTAACATTGCAGTCCGTCCTCCCAGCAGTACCTCGACTCTCCTTGCCCCGGATTACGGTTCCCTATCTGCGGTGTTTATTTATGCCTGTTTACCGATGTTCCCCCCGTGGTGGGAGGTTGTCACGATTTCGCTACATGACAAAGCCGTGTCTTCGAAGGGGATACATACACTGACCTTCAATTAGGCTGCGGGTTAAGACAATGTGGACGAAAATCAATAGCTCATTTTCTCCATTTTGTGCCGAGGTTTTGATGTTTGCCGAGATAAAAAGATGACAATACCGCGGGAAGAGAGATCTGCCGGACAACCATTGATGTTTTCCCGTCTCCGAGGTCAACCTTCAAAATAATCTTAAATGACTACGGGCTGTTGTGGGCTTAGAAATGCCAACAAACCTTTCTCCTTTTTTTCCCAAGCTTCCAAATCCAAAGTCAATTTCTCCCCACCTGGATTTAGGAGGAGAAACTTTCTGAGCAAAGAGTTATTCATTGGAAATTTGCTAAATCTTAACGCAAACCTAAAGTGAGATTTGATACTTACTTGGGTAGGGGGAAGGTTTTGGATAGTAGTCTATAATAGTGTAAGGACCACCACCTTATATCAGTCCCTATTCCCCCTAAGTCCATTTGCAACCGCTCGAACGGGAAACAAGTATGGTCTGCCCGACTTCGATTACACCCAGGCCTTGATGTGCAAGGTATAGGCCTGAAGGCCATAAGGCAATGGTACTACCAGTTCCCACTAAACAATGATTCAGGCAACATGTGTTGTTATACGGTTCTCTGAGTGTTCACAGTATAGTAAAACAACCACAAGATGTCACTGTGTGTAAAATGTGATGATGTTCTTTATGGTATAGTTATTTTCTGTATATTCTATGTTCCACTCTGTTCTATGTAAGCTGTATTTCCTGATGGTCGTATTTGATTTATCTCTGCATGTTTTTTTTTGTTTTGTTTTTCAGTAAAGGGAACTTGTTATACTGGGTGCCTATCTGCATGTACAGACCACTCTGCTCCTCCACAGAGTTATACACATATATAAGATGACAGTCAATAGTAACTGCGAGCAATCTCAAAGTCAACAAGGCAAGGGCCATACACATAGATCAGACATAAGGCTGAGACAGGAGAGTCGGCAGGCAGGCGAGGGGTCAGTCCAGGCAGCAGGCAATAGAATAGTCAGGCAAAGGTTCAGACAGCAAGGGAAGCACGGCAGCTGGCTCTAGGGACTTAACGCTCTTAAAGGCAACTAACTGCCATCAACAAATTAAAAATGTCTGTGTCGCCCATTGACTTCAATGCATTTGGCCCCCACTGTGTCACCTCAGAGGTTTGCCGACGTTACTGCGCGCAGAAAGGGTAACGCAATGGAATGAAAGCGTCTTAGTGTAAAAAAGTTAGGGTTACTGGAAAATATATTAAAGAGGAGCTGTCAGCCATACTATCTCAGAAAAAAAATATATGTAAGTAGATAAATATTTGCTCTACTTACATAACATATGTATTGCACTGTCCATGTTTTGATTTTAGTGATTTTTCTACAGTAAAAAAAGAGAAAATACTTCTTAGGATTCTCCATTTTGACTGTGTCTATCTTGAAGCCAATCCTGATGTCATTTCCTCCCTTATTGTCCTGTGCCTCATTGAGTATGCATTGTCCGCCCTCCTACAAGTCTTTAGCCACTCCCACCCAGCTCTGCAAAGCAATAGAAAGTGCATTGTCTCAGCATGAGAAATATTGGCCAATCAGAGAGGAACAGAGGAGTGGGAGGGAAAAACAGGAGGGGAGGAGGCCTCAGCCAATCAGGCTGCATTAGTTAAGTCTGAGGGGAAATAAAGAAGCAAAAAAAAAGACAACCCAGCATGCCCTGCAACTTCCTTTGTGCGGCAATGTACCAAATAAGGTAAACTAGGGAATGATCATTTATCAACAAGAAAAGTCATAGTGATTTTTAACTTTTGGATTTCCTGGTTAGCATCCTTATTACTTGTTTACTAGATAAAAAAAAAAAGAATCGCTTTTTGATTTTATGCCCGACACTTACACTTGAAGAATAAATGGAAATGTTGTAATTTCACAATGCAAACCCGGAATTCGTAAAAATGTTGAAATATTTTTTACTTTTGTTGGAATATGGAATTCAGCAGTTTCCGACCGCCCCTAATAATATCCACTCCATAAATGAACAGTAATAACCGCCCGTTAACTCTGCTGAACGCAGCGAACGTGAAACGAATGGCGCGAGAGGGGAGGGTCACCCTCGTGCCTTTACCGCTAAAACCTTCCAAGGCAAGGTGAGGCCATATTCTGCTGCTTATTAAACATATAAATAGTTTAAACACTGAGATTTGCCTCTTTCCTACAGATATACAGATACGTTTAGCAAGGTGACCCCATCCCGCGTGCAATTAAATTTTAGCACTTCGCTTTATTATTTCCTAATGAGCAGCGCACACAGTATTAGCTGCTGATACCCTGTGGAGCCGTAACTATATATAGCTCCCACTAACGCCGCAAAAAGGTTTATTAAAGGAATTCTAATCTCTGTAGTTTTCCCCCCTTTTGTCTGTTATTAACATTGACAATTAAAGGCTTTACGCTAAGTCAAAATATTGTACCCCATTAAAACAAAAGCCGACGGGTGTAAAAAATAAATAAAAAGATGAGTGTAATGCAATACGTAGTATACTTCTTATCCCGCCATCCATTTGTTGCGGAATAAGGCGCAGTCAGGGGAGGGTGAATTCAAAGGGAAATATTTTACTTTTATCTAAGAAAAAAAACGATATTCCGTTTGCCAGCGCCATAGTCGATACTTGCTGCAGCTCTTTTCATGTCCTTCTCTGTTCAGATTTCATTTGAATAAAAAGGTTTTCTAGGGTCACAAGACAGGGCTGTAGTGTAGTAGTGTAGGGTTAATTTGGCGCAGTGCGGTGTGCTAGGTTAAGATGATTGTGCGAACTGCTTTTAGCCTCTAACCCATACATGTCAAACTACGGCCCTTGGGCCAAATCTAGCCCTCAAAGCCATCAGATTTGGCCCCCAGGAGGTTTCCACACTTTGCATTATGTTTGGTCCACTCTAGACCACTAGAGAAGCTATATTGGAGGGTAAGCCCTAGATCACCAGGAAAGCCATATGGGGAGGGGGATAGCACAAGCAGGGTTGCTTGTAAACTACGCCAGCGCAAATCTACGCGTTGTAGTACGCAACTACGCATCGTAGTTCGTAGACGAAGTTTAAGACCTACACGTATGCATTTCCGCGTAGTCGTAGTCCCGCTATGCGAAGCTTCGCCCGCTACGCGTAGTTGACGTATGTATTGCGAAGTCAACTACGCGTGCGGTAACTGCATCTATATGGATCATTGCGCATGCGCAGAAATATTATTGCCCTTTTATACGTATAAAATTCCACATTGGAAGGTGGAATGTACACTTATATTAGTTTATATGTGCACATAGGTAGCAGATTATTGTGGAAATTTTTCCACATAAGGGCATAAGCGGCCGCATCAACTACGCTTCGCACTACGCGAAGCATGCGTAATTTAACGCGTAGTCTACGGAATGCAAACGTAGTGAAGTTTCTGATTTCGTAGCCGTAGATTGCGAAGCGTATTTGCGTAAAAATACGCGTAGTTCCATTGTAGCGAAGTTGGCTGACTACGACCATCCCTAAGCACAAGATACCAGGGAACTGTATAGAAGAGGGAAGGGGGCCACTTGACACCAGGAAACTGTATTGGGGAAGGAGAGGGCCACTTAACACCAGTTAACTGTATAGGGTAGGGAGGACCACTAAACATTACGGAATTGTATAGATGAGAGAGGGAGGACCACTTACCCTAAAGGAACTGAATAGGTGATGGAGGGGGGCTATTAGACTCCAGGGAACTTAATAAAGGAGAGAGGTGGCCCCTAGACATTGAGGTTGGCCCATAACTTTGTCCCAGAGCTCAATTTCGGCCCACTTTGTATTTGCGTTCGACACCCCAGCTCTAACCTATAAAGGAAACCTGAGACTTATATACTGCTGTATGTATACTTACCTATGGCTTCCTCCAGCCCCATGTTGTCCGTGAGCTCCCCTGCCGTCCTCTCAGGCTGCTCCGTTGTCCTATGGTAGCCTCCGTATCTTCTTCAGTCGGGATCTTCTGCACATGCACGGCCCAGTTGCAGGAGCGTATGATTGGAGCACCACGACTGGCCAGACTGAAGAAGATACCTGAGGCGACCACAGGACAACGGAGCGGCTGGGGAGGACGGTGAGAGCCCATGGTCCTCAAAGGGCTGGAAGACTTAAAGAATAATTTTTTTCAAAAGTGTCGCAGAGACACTGGCCACCCCCATCTGCATTGCGGTAGCCCGCACCCAGCCCGGCAGCTGCTGCCTAATTGGTGGCTACTGAGCTGGGGGCGGGCTGCTGCAATGTAGATGGAGGTGTCGGAAAAGCTTCATCCATCTTCAGAAACATGGCCGCTACTGCACTGCAGAGGAGGAGGTTGAGCATTGCCTGTGACCCGAAGACTTTGGATCAGAAGGTAAGTATTAAACCCTGTGACGCTCCCGGTTCATCATCATTAAAACATAGCCTGGAATTTGACCTTACATACTCTTTAATGTAAACCAGAGTTGTATTAAAGTAAAGATTAGATAGTTACCCAGGACTTCCTCTGGCCCCATAAGCACATCTGAGTCCCTCACCGCCCTCCCGCGGTCTGCCGTTCAGCCACAATCAGCCCCGGTAACTGGCTCAGTTGCGTCAGTTGGGGTCTTCAACGCATCCATGGAAGCCCCAGGTAAGTATCAAATATTTAATACGTCTCTGGTACACTTTAAAGGGGAACTTCAGCCTAAACAAACATACTGTCATCAAGTTACATTAGTTATGTTCATTAGAATAGATAGGTAATATAATCTCTTACCCACCCTGTTTTAAAAGAACAGGCAAATGTTTGTGATACATGGGGGCTGCCATCTTTGTCATGGGGGCAGCCATCTTTTTGGTTGAAAGGAGGTGACAGGGAGCAGGAAACACAGTTCCAACTGTCCTGTGTGCTGATCACCCCTCCCAGCTGCACACGCTACGCTTCAAATGTCAAATTCAAAAAAAATTGCATTAAAACAGCAGAACGAGAACAACAACATCAGAAATCCCATCATGCTTTGCACAGCATCAGGGGAAAAATGCCCGGGCAGTTTTCTTCTGTGCAGCTATAAATGAGGCTTGTATAAGAGAAACAAAGTTCTGATGCTGTGAAACTGTTAAAGAAACACCGAGCCTTTTCAGTGCTGCTGAGTAGATTTGTAGTCTGGAGGTTCACTTTAAGTGTGACTTGATTTGCTGCATGCTTGTTCCAGGTGTGTGATTCAGACACTACTGGTGCATGAGAGATCAGCATGACAGCTAGGCAACTGGTATTGTTTAAAAGAAAATGAATATAGCAGCCTCAGCATTCCTCTCACATTAGGTGTCTTTTAAAAGCAACAGTGATTGCCCACATATACTGTACATCATTTTCGTAACGTAACTAAAAACTTTATTTTTAAAGTCTATGTTAACCTTCAGTCCTCTTTCCTGCCGGTCGGCTTTGTCTCCCCCCCCTCCCCCGATCAGCCTGACAGGTAGCTGTGGAACGATTGTAAATCTGGATTTCACATGTATTCCCACACAGGCTGCTCATAATCACCTTCCAGATGTCGGCCTGGATCCGCGCTCATGCTTTCTATTCCAGCTGACTTGGCGTCAGCGACTTGCGATACAGACAGGTGCATGCTGGGAATTCCGGCCACGTCCGCGGCTGGGGGACGCATACAACAATTAGCACAATAAGCTAAAGAACAGTCGTACCGGCCGTATGTAGGCAATCATGCCTGCTGGGCGACGGTGTGACTCCATGGCAACCTGCGGAGAGTTTAATATGGAGATAATTCTTGTTTTCCTTTCAGAAATCCGCTGGTCTGATCCTCGAATTCAAATCAGGGACAGATAACAAGATGCTAAAAATTCTGAACTGATGTAAATTATAGGCGAGTTCTATGTAGCTTAGAAATGTGCATTAAATTAGCATGTCATTTGCATGAACACAGAATGATTAACATCTCATTAACCACCCTAGCGTTCTATTGTTTGCGCCAGGGTGGATGGTTTTTTTTAAATCATGTAGCTAGCCTAGCGCAAGCTACATGATACCCCCCTCCCTGTGGCGTCCACCCGTAGCCTCCGATCTCCGCCAGCGTGTACTCGCATAAGGAAATCACGTTCTGAACGGGATTTCCTTTAGGGCTTCCCCCGTGATGTCACAGGGAGTCCAGTTCCACCCCTCAGCGCTGCCTGACACTGATTGGCCAGGCTGTGCGGGGGTCTCGGCGGCCCGTTACACGTCAGGTAGCGGCGCATCGGCGGCGATCGGCCCCAACACGTGTTTAAAAAGAAAAGGATTACAATCGGCCCAGCGGGGCCTGAGCGGCGCCCTCCGGCGGTCATGGATGAGCTGAGCTCGTCCATACCGTCAAGGAGGTTAAACTTTGCTACTTTTAAAGAGAACCCGAGGTGGGATTTAATTATGTTACTGGGGCACAGAGGCTGGTTGTGCACACTAAGACCAGCCTCTGTTGCCCCCATGGTGTGCCTCCATGTCCCCCCTGCGCACCGCTATAGCCCTCGCAGTGCTGGCGACACACAGCGCGTCACCAGCACATTGTTTACCTAAGCGCTGTCTGTCAGCGCCGCTCCCCCCGCCTCCTCCGCATCGGCGCTACCCGCCTATCAGCGGAAGGGAAGGGACACGGGCGGGTAGCGCCGATGCTGAGGAGGCGGGGGAGCGGCGCTGACAGACAGCGCATAGGTAAACATTGTGCTGGCGACACGCTGCGTGTCTGTGCCTCTGTGCCCCAGTAACATAATTAAGTCCCACCTCGGGTTCTCTTTAATACTTCCTTTTTCACAGAACCCCAAATGAGTATGTACTGTAGATCAGGCAGGGCAGGATTTCTGGAAAGGCTACAAAGGCCATGGCCATTGGCGCTGAAAAAGCAGAAGAGGGCAGGCCACAAGTCAAAGTCGGAGCCAGTCTAGTGTAGGAAAAGTGCGCTCTTTGCGTATCTCTGCAGCAGCCGATGGAGAGATACGTAGAGGGCGCACTTCTTCTGCGTAGCTGGCTCCGATGACGCACTTGAAACAAAAAGAAAAACCGAGAGCCCAATATAGTGCAGTAAGTCTAGCAATTGTTGGCGAAATAATTAACAGATGTGGATATACTCACAAACACGGGTTACCACTTGAAATGCAGGTGGGGAGCATTAGAACCTGACCCCACTCAGGTTTAAGAAGTCGCTCTCTGTAGATAGAAAGAAGGGGAAAGTCCCCTCCACCCAAGGTGGACTATATACTGTGCAAATTTGGAAAGAGGTGCCAGACAGGTTAAAATGATCTAAAAACAACTAATAAGGAGGAGTACAGGTGGACTTACCTCCTGAAATGATAGACAATCGAGATTGTTCAAATCGCAAATAACAATTTATTTTGGCACTCCGCAACGCGTTTCGCAGGTGTAACCCGCTTCATCAGGCAAGGAGTGCAAGCTCAAAAAGGTCCAATAGTGGCAATGCGCTCCGATGACGTCAGTGGCGGGAGTCGGTTCTCAAAGTTGCAGGCAGCGGAGGACGGCAGCGTGGGAGTGATCCGTGCATATGGGGCTGGAGGAAGCCCCAGGTATGTATAAAATATTTTCTTAATTTCGTCTCTGGTTCTCTTTAAGTAACAACAAGCAGTCCCAGAGAGGTAAAACAGTGTACCACTACTTCCCCCCTTGACCCCATCTCTTCTGATTTACTCCAGCCTCACTTCACGGAATTGGCCCCAGTCCTCACTAACCTGTTTAACCTCTCCCTATCCACAGGCACCTTCCCCTCAGACTTCAAGCAGGCCACTGTACTACCCCTGCTCAAGAAACCTTCCCTCGACCCCTCGCTACCCTCCAACTACCGTCCTATCTCCCTCCTCCCCTTTGCCTCAAAACTCCTTGAGCGTCTGGTTCACAAACGCCTGACCCAGTTCCTCAATGCCAACTCACTGCTAGACCCACTGCAATCTGGATTTCGGCCTGCCCACTCAACCGAAACTGCTCTCACCAAAGTGGTCAATGACCTTGCCTTAGCTAAAGCTGAAGGTAAATACTCCATTCTCCTCCTTCTTGACCTTTCAGCAGCTTTTGACACAGTAGATCATCCTCTACTCCTCCAGTCCCTCCAGTCCATGGGCATTCACGATCTTGCCCTGTCCTGGCTTTCATCCTACCTCTCCAACCGCTCCTTCACGACCGCCTTCAATGAGTCCTCATCCACCCCCAACCACCTCTCGGTGGGAGTCCCCCAAGGTTCGGTTCTTGGCCCCCTACTGTTCACCCTATACACATCCTCCATTGGCAAGGTTATCTCCTCCATGGGTTTTAACTATCATCTGTATGCAGATGACACCCAGATCTACCTCCATACCCCTGACATATCCACCACTACCATGGACAAGTGGGATGTTCCTCAATTATCTAATTAAGTATTCAAAGCATCCATTTACCCATGGATCTCTATTTGAGAGCATCCCTTCCTTTCCTTTTAAACCCTTTTTGCGATGAAAATAACCCACTCACAGTGACTTCATTTTAACTACAATGCATCATGGTCCACCAGCATATCAGCATACTGACGTGGGATTGGATAATCTCCCACTCCATGTCACACCAATCAATGAAGAGTGCATAGTATATAAACCCATCTCAATTGTAACAATATTTTAGCCTGATGAAAGAGGGTTGAGCCCTCTGAAACGCGTTGCTTAGCTACAATAAAAGTTTTTACTTTTGATTCACACGGCAGCCGCCGTCTATTTCCTACTTGCATACACTTGCACTGGCAAATCGCTTAAACTCAAATTTCGTAATCCACCCACGACTGCCTGACAGTGCAGCCGCCTATAGTGGCATCACAGCACTCAGGCTAGGTGGAAAATATACCAGAACAGCAGCCTGCTACTACAGCACTGAAGGAGGCTATCGTCTTCACGCCTTGTGGAGGAGGACTTCTGCCAAGACTTGGTCCCCGGTCCAAGTGGGACAAAGCCTTTCTGCTGGCCACCCCGTATGGGACAGTCAGCCACAGATCCAGGTGAGAATATTCCACGGCCGGCTGGCCATTTTTATTGAATGATAACCTGAGTGCGCTCTCCCCCACCCCTTGTTTTTCCCCCCATCCCCCCACATCCCACTGTCTACTGCACATCTGTATGCAGATGACACCCAGATCTACCTCCATACCCCTGACATATCCACCACTACCATGGACAAGGTCTCCTCCTGCCTATCAGCCATCTCCTCCTGGATGTCCGCTAGGTTCCTAAAACTAAACCTAGACAAAACGGAATTTATGATCTTCCCACCCCGGACATCCATAAACCTCCCAGATGTGCATGTCACTGTTAACCACACTACCATTCACCCTACCTCTCAAGCCCGCTGTCTGGGTGTCACCCTGGACTCCGCACTCTCCTTCATTCCCCACATCCAAAACCTCACAAAGTCCTGCAACTTCCACCTTCGTAACATCTGTAAGATTTGCCCTTTCCTGACCACTGCCACCACCAAACTCCTCATCCATGCCCTCATAATTTCCCGCCTTGACTACTGCAATGCCCTGCTGTCTGGTCTCCCTATGACCCGAACAGCCCCACTGCAGTTCATCATGAATGCAGCAGCCAGAATTATCCACTGCTCCCATCGCTCCACCATGGCGGATCCTCTCCTTGAATCCCTCCACTGGCTTCCTATCCAGTCCAGAATCAGATTCAAGATACTGTGTCTGACCTACAAATCTGTCCACAAAACCTGTCCAACCTACATTTCCGATCTTACTCAGAGGTACACACCTAGCCGCTCACTCCGCTCTTCCAATGAACTTCGCCTAACCGCCCCCCCCCGCATCACCCATTCCAATGCACGCCTCCAGGACTTCTCAAGAGCTGCTCCAACACTATGGAACTCCCTACCTCCACCCATTAGGGCAGCCTCCTCCTTCAACATCTTCAAGAAAGCCCTCAAAACTCACCTTTTCACTCTGGCTTACTACCCCTCACAAGTGCTCTAAACCCACAGCTGAACTCTGGTCTCCTACCTCTCGTGTCCCTACCTCTCCCTTTAGATTGTAAGCCTTTGGGCAGGGTCCTCCTCCTTTTGTGTCCAACCTGATCATGCACCTCCATTACTGTGAACCCATGATAGGCATCTGAGTGAACCTAACTTGCCTAATCTCCATGCTCCATCCAGTGACTGACTAAGCATTACCTTGTACTCATACTATGGTGTGTGATATGATCTTTCTTGTATTCAGGTATTGTCATTTTGCTGTATGTCACCTCTAAATATTGTATGTATCCCTATTTATTGTCCAGCGCTGCGTAATATGTTGACGCTTTATAAATACAACAAATAAATAAATAATAAATAAATAAATACCACAAAAAAAGGGTGCCCAGTAATCCCGATAGTAGAATATTTAAACTCACGTGACTACTAACTACGCTTCCTCCTTCAACCCGGCTTGGAACGCAGCGTGGGACGGGTTAAAGAAGAAGGTTGCTGGATAAGTCTAACACCTCTCTCCCCTGCACACACCCGCTCAGCAGTACTAATTACAGGATGAAATCCAAATGAAACTTATTTGGATTTTATCCTAAATTGATCCAGAGCTCTTCCCTGCCTAACGTACCTCCCAAAAATATGCCTAAACCCCCCCCCCCAACCTATGCTTAACCCCGACTCCAAACCTATGCTTAACCCTCAACAACCTCCAACTCAAGCCTAACCCTAACATAGCCCCCCAGGCTATGCCTAACCCTAACATACCCCCAATCTATGTCTAACCCTGACAAACCCGTTCCAACTAGTGTTGGGCGAACATCTAGATGTTCGGGTTCGGGCGGAGCAGGCCGAACATGGCTGCGATGTTCAGGTGTTCGAGCCGAACTCCGAACATAATGGAAGTCAATGGGGACCCGAACTTTCATGTTTTTTAAAGCCTCCTTACATGTTACATACCCCAAATTTACAGGGTATGTGCACCTTGGGAGTGGGTACAAGAGGAAAAAAAATTAGCAAAAAGAGCTTATAGTTTTTGAGAAAATCGATTTTAAAGTTTCAAAGGGAAAACTGTCTTTTAAATGCGGGAAATGTCTGTTTTCTTAACACAGGTAACATGCTTTTTGTCGGCATGCAGTCATAAATGCAATACAGATGAGAGGTTCCAGGAAAAGGGACCGGTAACGCTAACCCAGCAGCAGCACACGTGATGGAACAGGAGGAGGACGGCGCAGGAGGAGAAGGCCACGCTTTGAGACACAACAACCCAGGCCTTGCATGCGGACAAGAAGCGTGCGAATAGCAATTTGCTTTTTGTCGGCATGCAGTCATAAATGTAATACAGATGAGAGGTTCCAGGAAAAGGGACCGGTAACGCTAACCCAGCAGCAGCACACGTGATGGAACAGGAGGAGGGCGGCGCAGGAGGAGAAGGCCACGCTTTGAGACACAACAACCCAGGCCTTGCATGCGGACAAGAAGCGTGCGGATAGCAATTTGCTTTTTGTCGGCATGCAGTCATAAATGTAAAACAGATGAGAGGTTCCAGGAAAAGGGACCGGTAACGCTAACCCAGCAGCAGCACACGTGATGGAACAGGAGGAGGGCGGCGCAGGAGGAGAAGGCCACGCTTTGAGACACAACAACCCAGGCCTTGCATGAGGACAAGAAGCGTGCGGATAGCAATTTGCTTTTTGTCGGCATGCAGTCATAAATGTAATACAGATAAGAGGTTCCGTAAAAAGGGACAGGCAACGCTAACCCAGCAGCAGCACACGTGATGGAACAGGAGGAGGCGCAGGAGGAGAAGGCCACACTTTGAGACACAACAACCCAGGCCTTGCATGCGGACAAGAAGCGTGCGGATAGCAATTTGCTTTTTGTCGGCATGCAGTCATAAATGTAATACAGATGAGAGGTTCCAGGAAAAGGGACCGGTAACGCTAACCCAGCAGCAGCACACGTGATGGAACAGGAGGAGGGCGGCGCAGGAGGAGAAGGCCACGCTTTGAGACACAACAACCCAGGCCTTGCATGAGGACAAGAAGCGTGCGGATAGCAATTTGCTTTTTGTCGGCATGCAGTCATAAATGTAATACAGATAAGAGATTCCGTAAAAAGGGACCGGCAATGCTAACCCAGCAGCAGCACACGTGATGGATCAGGAGGAGGCGCAGGAGGAGAAGGCCACGGTTTGAGACACAACAACCCAGGCCTTGCATGAGGACAAGAAGCGTTCGGATAGCAATTTGCTTTTTGTCAGCATGCAGTGATAAATGTAATACAGATAAGAGGTTCCGTTAAAAGGGACCGGCAACGCTAACCCAGCAGCAGCACACGTGATGGAACAGGAGGAGGCGCAGGAGGAGAAGGCCACGCTTTGAGACACAACAACTCAGGCCTTGCATGCGGACAAGAAGCGTGCGGATAGCAATTTGCTTTTTGTCGCCATGCAGTCATAAATGTAATACAGATGAGAGGTTCAATAAACAGGGACCGGAAACGCTAACCCATCACAGATGTTCATTGTTCATGTTACTTGGTTGGGGTCCGGGATTGTTGCGTAGTCGTTTCCAATCCAGGATTGATTCATTTTAATTTGAGTCAGACGGTCTGCATTTTCTGTGGAGAGGCGGATACGCCGATCTGTGACGATGCCTCCGGCAGCACTGAAACAGCGTTCCGACATAACGCTGGCTGCCGGGCAAGCCAGCACCTCTATTGCGTACATTGCCAGTTCGTGCCAGGTGTCTAGCTTCGATACCCAATAGTTGAAGGGTGCAGATGGATTGTTCAACACAGCTACGCCATCTGACATGTAGTCCTTGACCATCTTCTCCAGGCGATCGGTGTTGGAGGTGGATCTGCACGCTTGCTGTTCTGTGGGCTGCTGCATGGGTGTCAGAAAATGTTCCCACTCCAAGGACACTGCCGATACCATTCCCTTTTGGGCACTAGCTGCGGCTTGTGTTGTTTGCTGCCCTCCTGGTCGTCCTGGGTTTGCGGAAGTCAGTCTGTCGGCGTACAACTGGCTAGAGGAGGGGGAGGATGTCAATCTCCTCTCTTAAATCTCCACAAGGGCCTGCTGGTATTCTTCCATTTTGACCTGTCTGACTCTTTCTTCAAGCAGTTTTGGAACATTGTGTCTGTACCGTGGATCCAGAAGGGTATAAACCCAGTAATTGGTGTTGTCCAGAATGCGCACAATGCGTGGGTCGCGTTCAATGCAGTCTAGCATGAATTGATCCATGTGTGCCAGAGTCCTGCAAGAATCCTCATCATCCTCTTGTGAGCGTTGTGATAGTTGTTGTGATGCATCATAGTCGTCACCTTCTTCCTGGTCTGCTTCTGCTGACCATTAGCGCTGAATTGTGGAAGTCCAACGTGCACCGCTCTGGCCCTCGTCAGTGGTGGCATGAAATTCCTGCTCCAACTCCAGCTGTTCCTCCTCCTCTTCTTCGTCATAGCTGCTGGGGCCAGCATTTCCTAAAGCAGATGGCCTGATGTTGGTATCATCACGCTGATCGTTTTCTCCTTCAGATTCCCCCAGTTGCATCATGACAGCTGTTTCCTTGATTTTCAACATTGACTTCTTCAGTAAACACAGCAGTGGTATGGTAATGCTGACTGAAGAGTTGTCACTGCTCACAAGCAACGTGGATTGCTCAAAATTTTGGAGGACTTGGCAGAGGTCCAACATGTTGGCCCAATCGGATCCACACAAGCTTGGCAGCTGTCCGGATGCGCCTCGGTACTGCGCCGTCATGTACTGGACCACTGCACTCTTCTGCTCGCAAAAGCGGGCTAGCATGTGCAGCGTAGAATTCCAGTGCGTAGGGACATCACACAGCAAGCGATGGTGGGGGAGATTGAAGTGCTCCTGCATCTTGGCGAGTGCCCCCGAAGCAGTACTGGAATTTCTACAATGTTTGGCCACTCGTCACACCTTCAACAGAAGATCGGCCACGCCTGGGTATGTCCTCAGGAACCGCTGAACTACTAGGTTCATCACGTGCGCCAGGCAAGGGATGTGTGTCAGCTTAGCCAACCTTAAAGCGCGAATGAGATTACTCCCATTATCACACACAATCATGCCCGGTTTCAGGTCCAGCGGTGCCAGCCACAAATCCGTCTGTTCCTTTATTCCCCTCCAAATTTCCTCCCCTGTGTGCTGCTTATCCCCAAGGCAGATCAGCTTCAGCAACGCTTGCTGACGCATGCCAACAGCTGTGCTGCACTGCTTCTACGATCCTACTGCTGCTGGGTTAGCGTTTCCGGATGAGGTACAGCTTTGAGATGCGTTGGAGGAGAAGGAGTCAGAGAGGTTGGTGCTGCTGTTGTTATTCAGTGGGAGGGACGGCGGTGCAGCTGTTTGCGGCGTGGGCAACACCCGCGCCGTAGCAGGTGAGGAATCGCTGCCAGGCTCCACAAGGTTCACCCAGTGCGCGGTAAGGGAAATGTATCGACCCTGGCCGAACGCACTCGTTCAGGTGTCAGTGGTGAGGTGAACCTTGCAGGCAACGGCATTCTTCAAGCTTCGGGTTATTTTGCTGACCACGTGCTCATGCAACTCAGGCACTGCAGAGCGCATAAAGTGGTAGCGGCTGGAAACCACGTAACGTGGGATGGCCACTGACATCATGCCCTTGAAGCTGTTTGTCTCCACCACTCGATATGGCAGCATTTCGCAGGCCAGAAGCTTGGCTATGCTGGCTGTTAGTGCCACGGCCCGGGGGTCATTTGCTGGCAATTTCCTCTTGCGCTCAAACATCTCCGAGACAGACAACTGAACCGTAGGGCTGCACACTGAAGGGCTGTTGGTTGTTGTGTTTGATGAAGACTGGGAGACCTCAAGAGCACTATTCCGGAAAGTGACAATGTCAGCGTCGTCTGATGTTTGTGAATGTTGTTGTGAACCATGCAATGGCTGGGCTACTGCTGCTGCTGAGGAGGGTCTGGTGGTGAGTCTGGTGACCCCAAGGGAGGCATCGTTGCTAGTACCCTGTCCTGGCGCCCAGAGAGTGGGATGTTTGGATACCATGTGGCGGGTCATGCTGGTGGTGGAGAGGTTGTTAATATTTTTCCCGCTGCTCAGGCGGGTCTTGCACACCTTGCAAATCACCATGGTACCATCCTCACTGCAGTCTTCAAAGAAAGGCCAGACTTTGGAGCACCTGCCTTGCTGGCGATTTCTGTTTGCGCCTCTTTTGCGTCTCATTTGAACTTCCACGCTTGTGGTGCCTGAAATTTCGTGCCGCCTACCTTGTGGCACAAGGCGAACTCGTGCAGCAGTGGGTTCTTCAACAGACTCATCTGTGCTGCTGCTACGACGGCGATGTTCTCCTTCACATACAAAATCTGGGTCTCTGTCAACATTGTCCATACCCTCCTCCTCTTCCATCTCCTCAAACTCGTCATATGTGATTGTGGGCCGCCGCCGTGGAGTAGAGCTCCCCAGAACAACCTCTGCGCAGCTCACTCCAACGTCGTCTTCCAGATCTTCTCGGCCGACCTCCTGCAATTGAAACCCCTCCTGCCCAACTTGCTCTGGGATTTGGGTTTCAAAATCCTCGGACTCGCCTTGCATTTCAGTGCACGGTGCATTTCCCACACTAAATCGTTGTGAATTCGGGCACAAAATTTCTGGCTGTTCCATTGACCTTTGAAAGGTGGAAGTTTGTTGGGCTGGGAATAGCTCCTGCGAATACCCCATTGTGTCCTGAGGAAATTCTTCGGACTGGTTATTTGGCAGTTGTGTGCGTGGTGTCGCTGCCGGTTGTGTCAGCTTTGTGCCCACTGGCTCCTTGTAACTGGCTGAGGACTCGGACCTCGTGCGTGATGTGCTGGTGCTGCTTAACCCACTGCTGGACGCTTGAGAGGTCATCCAATTAATTATCTGGTCCTGTTCTTTTGGATTTGTGAGGGTTGATTTCCTGGACAACATGGGCGGTATTGAGTGGGTTTTCTTCGGTGCTCCACTGTGGCCTGTACGTGAACCGTCAGGGGAAACACCTCTTCCCTTGCCCCTCCCTCTTTCACAGGATTTCTTCTTCATTTCACTTATCCTTAAAGTACACGCTGACTGGCAGCAGTACAGTGGCAGTACAGAAATGCTATACAGTGGCGGGTGAGCGGTGTACTACTGTTCCCAGCAGCGACACAGAGCACAATGCTATACAGTGGTGGGTGAGCGGTGTACTACTGTTCCCAGCAGAGACACAGAGTGGCAGTAAACACAATGGTGGCTGAGCGGTGTACTACTGTCCCCTGCAGCGACACAGAGCACAAAGCTATACAGTGGTGGGTGAGTGAGCGGTGTACTACTGTTCCCAGCAGCGACACAGAGCACAATGCTATACAGTGGTGGGTGAGCGGTGTACTACTGTTCCCAGCAGAGACACAGAGTGGCAGTAAACACAATGCTATATAGTGTGGGTGAGCAGTGTACTACTGTTCCCAGCAGCGACACAGAGCACAATGCTATACAGTAGTGGGTGAGCGGTGTACTACTGTTCCCAGCAGAGACACAGAGTGGCAGTAAACACAATGCTATATAGTGTGGGTGAGCGGTGTACTACTGTTCCCAGCAGCGACACAGAGCACAATGCTATACAGTAGTGGGTGAGCGGTGTACTACTATTCCCAGCAGAGACACAGAGTGGCAGTAAACACAATGCTATACAGTGGTGGCTGAGCGGTGTACTACTGTTCCCAGCAGCGACACAGAGCACAATACTATACAGTGGTGGGTGGGTGAGCGGTGTACTACTGTTCCCAGCAGCGACACAGAGCACAATGCTATACAGTGGTGGGTGAGCGGTGTACTACTGTTCCCAGCAGAGACACAGAGTGGCAGTAAACACAATGCTATACAGTGGTGGCTGAGCGGTGTACTACTGTTCCCAGCAGCGACACAGAGCACAATACTATACAGTGGTGGGTGAGCGGTGTACTACTGTTCCCAGCAGAGACACAGAGTGGCAGTAAACACAATGCTATACAGTGGTGGCTGAGCGGTGTACTACTGTTCCCAGCAACACAGAGCACAATGCTATACAGTGGTGGGTGAGCGGTGTACTACTGTTCCCAGCAGAGACACAGAGTGGCAGTAAACACAATGCTATACAGTGGTGGCTGAGCGGTGTACTACTGTTCCCAGCAGCGACACAGAGCACAATGCTATACAGTGGTGGGTGGGTAAGCAGTGTACTACTGTTCCCAGCAGCAACACAGAGCACAATGCTATACAGTGGTGGGTGAGCGGTGTATTACTGTTCCCAGCAGAGACACAGAGTGGCAGTAAATACAATGCTATACAGTGGTGGCTGAGCGGTGTACTACTGTTCCCAGCAACACAGAGCACAATGCTATACAGTAGTGGGTGAGCGGTGTACTACTGTTCCCAGCAGCAACACAGAGCACAATGCTATACAGTGGTGGGTGGGTGAGCGGTGTACTACTGTTCCCAGCAGCGACACAGAGCACAATGCTATACAGTGGTGGGTGAGCGGTGTACTACTGTTCCCAGCAGAGACACAGAGTGGCAGTAAACACAATCCTATACAGTGGAGGCTGAGCGGTGTACTACTGTTCCCAGCAGCGACACAGAGCACAATGCTATACAGTGGTGGGTGAGCGGTGTACTACTGTTCCCAGCAGAGACACAGAGTGGCAGTAAACACAATGCTATACAGTGGAGGCTGAGTGGTGTACTACTATTCCCAGCAGCGACACAGAGCACAATGCTATACAGGGTGAGCGGTGTACTACTGTTCCCAGCAGAGACACAGAGTGGCAGTAAACACAATGCTATATAGTGTGGATGAGCGGTGTACTACTGTTCCCAGCAGCGACACGACTGGGGGGACCCTGGCTAGCCTGGCTGGAGAGAGAACTACCCTGCCTGCCTACCCAAAGCTAAACCCACAGACAAATGGCGGAGAAATGACGTGGATCGGGTATTTATTTACCCGAACCACGTGACCCGTTCGGCCAATCAGAGCGCGTTAAGGTCCGAACCACGTGACCCGTTCGGCCAATCACAGCGCTAGCCGAACATTCGGGGAACGTTCGGCCATGCGCTCTTAGTTCGGCCATATGGCCGAACAATTTGGCCGAACACCATTAGGTGTTCGGCCGAACTCGAACATCACCCGAACAGGGTGATGTTCTGCAGAACCCGAACAGTGGCGAACACTGTTCGCCCAACACTAGTTCCAACCTATGCTTAAGCCTGACTCCAAACCTATGCTTAATCCTAAACAACCTCCAACTCAAGCCTAACCCTAACATAGCCTCCCATGCTGTGCCTAACCCTAACCTACCCCTAAGCTATGCTTGACCATAACTGACTCCTAACCCATGCCTAACCCTAACCAAGCCCCCCCAAGCATTACCTAACCCTAACTAAACTGCAGCTACACATCTCTGGCACTGGGAGGTGCTGCGGACTTTGGGTGCCGCCATTGGCTCCTATGGTATCAGCCTCAAATACCAGCTTCATGCGTGGGTATAATATGGAATATGTTGACGCTTTAGAAAGCAATAATAATATTACAACACGTACACTGATATTAAGTCACAAGCATGCCATACGTTTTTTATAGCTCAAAACAAAGTATGTCCAATCCGCAGTATGTTTACATCTTCATGTCTTCCTCTTCCTTGTCCTTCTTCTCGTCTAAACAGAGATGGAATACAGATAAATATAGGCGGCAGCGTTTCTACTGAAAGGAATAATCCGTAGTATTGATCGGATGTTTGTCTGTGCGCCTTACAGAGAGGAGGGAAATCCAAAGACCTCCGCCATCGACCTCCTGAAACATTTATATTACAGTGTTTACCGGCGAGGTGATTAAACTGTCGTTAAGCGTCGTCGCGCGGCCCGTTGACGGGTGTGAAGTAGCGGGCGCACCAATTTGCAGATTGTCTGCAGCAGTTTGTTGCAAGGCCGGGGGTCACCCCTCCGGAGGATTGGGCTTCCGTTCGGCCGGATTCACATCATATTTGAGGCAATTACACCAGATGATCAGTCTAAACTGGAAACCCCAGAGGACATTTGTAACTTAATCCTGCATATCAACCTCCGCTCCCGGGGTCACATCTACCGAGATTTACCGTGTGTCGGCTTTTAGGTGAGCCGCGCCACTGAGCTGTAACACTCCTTCTCTATCTCTCCGTGTAACGGCGTAACCTTGTGATCGCTGCACAGACCTGACAGGAATTCAGAGGCAGAGCGGCCATACTGTGTGCAGGCAATACGCTGCTCATCCTAAAATACAAAGCAAATGACTTAAAGAGAATCTGTATTGTTAAAATCGCTCAAAAGTAAACATACCAGTGTGTTAGGGGACATCTCCTACTACCCTCTGTCACAATTTCGCCGTTCCTCACCGCATTAAAAGTGGTTAAAAACAGTTTTAAAAAGTTTGTTTGTAAACAAACAAAATGGCCACCAAAACAGGAAGTAGGTTGATGTACAGTATGTCCACACATAGAAAAATACATCCATACACAAGCAGGCTGTATACAGCCTTCCTTTTGAATCTCAAGAGATCATTTGTGTGTTTCTTTCCCCCATGCACTGAAGTTTCAGGCTGCTCTTTTCTTCCTGCAAACAGCTTTGCCCTTGTTTGTAATTCCTCAGTATGTGAAAGCCCAGCCAGCTCAGAGGACGATTTATCCAGCTTGTAAAAGATAAGAGAGAGAAGAGAGAAGCTGCTCTAATCCTAAATAACACACAGGCAGTCTGCATAAAGGTGAGTTCATAGCAGAACCACAACACTGAAGAACTTGGCAGCCTTCCAGACACAGGCCGACAAGTCTGACAGGGGAAAGATACATTGATTTATTACAGAGACTGTGATAGTACAAAGTGCTGCAGTAAGCCAGAACACATTAGAATAGCTTTTGGAACTTGTAGGATGATAAAAAAACAGGATGCAATTTTTGTTACGGAGTCTCTTTAAAGCAAACCAGAAGCGGAAATAAACTTATAAGATAATGATTTGTATGTGTAGTACAGCTAAGAAATAGAACATTTGTAGCACACATATGAGTCTCATATTGTTTTCCAGTACAGAAAGAGTTAATTTCAATTGTTATCTTTGCAAGAAACCTTCTCTGAGCTCTCCGACCCAACTTGGGTCAAAGACTGTCCTGTTTTCTGAAGCTCTTTAAAGGGACTCCGAGCAGTGCAGAAACTATGGAAAGATGCATATAATTTTAAAGCTCTCTTTCTCCTCTTTCCAATGATATATAAACCGCTGCCCTACGCCTTTTAGTTTTCGCTATTTTCGCGATTGAAATTGCCGCGGCCGCGATTTCAATCGCGAAAATAAAGAAAACTAAAAGGCGTAGGGCAACGATTTAGGTGTCGCCAGAAAGAGGAGAAAGAGAGCTTTAAAATGATATCCATCAAGCCATAGTTACATTGTATTACACAGGCCGACTTTTTCTGCTGAATGGAGCTGCTGACACTGGGGAAAGTGTCGTCCTGTGTAATACAAGTAACTATGGAAAGATGGATATCATTTTAAAGCTCTCTTTCTCCTCTTTCTGGCGACACCTAAACCGTCACTCTACGCCTTTTAGTTGTCTTTATTTTCGCGATTGAAATCGCGGCCGCTGCAATTTCAATCGCGAAAATAGCGAAAACTAAAAGGCGTAGGGCGGCGGTTTATATATCAATGGAAAGAGGAGAAAGAGAGCTTTAAAATGATGTGCATCTTTCCATAGTTCCTGCACTGCTCGGAGTCCCTTTAACAGCCGAGTAACAGTGAGAGATAGCGTGAGATAAGGTTTTACTGCAGGAAAGTTCAAAGGGTCATTAGCTCTGCTCTGTTTAATGCTGGGATTACACGTTACTTTTTTTCGCGTTCGATTCTGCGCGATCTATTTGCCATTCAATTTCCTGCTCGATCTCTTATCTTCCACTCGTTTTTCTTATCTTTTTTCCATTTCACTTCTATGAGAAATCGAGCGGAAACGAATCGAGCGGAACATCGGACATGTCGGAATTTTATCATCGAAGGCATCTATCGGAACGATTCTTCGAAAAAACGTAAACGTGTATTCCCAGCATAATAGTTTAAAATACAGGGGCCAATATGCAAATCACTTTTGTCCTGAGTTTTCTCCAAGGCAATATGTTCACAACTTGACAATAAAATGCATGTTACATTACCAGCAATTTTGTTCAGCAGGAGACATTGGCAGCGCTTCCAAACAGAGGCTGCACCCAAATTGACTACCTGCAATAGATGTGCAGAGCTCCACTATGTGGACTAAAATACACAACTTGCATTCAAAACAGGTACAGCAAAGGTGGACGTTCGCTTCAGTATAAATAATATGTGCACAAATTATTCCCTACTAGACTTCCCCACGGCGGTGACGGGTCCTCTCAGGGAAGACCTACCGCTAGTCTAACGATAAAAACACGATTTTTTCCTAGTGCTGCTAGTCATAAAATGGTATACACATTTCTCTCAAACATCAAGCAAATGACAGCGCTCATAGGCTGCAACTGAATTGTAGACCAACAGAGGCATGCAGAGCCCCACAGGGCTAAATACATGCCTCCTGCTATACAAAACTCATGTAAGTATACTTATAGCTAGCTGCATCCATGTGCATCAATTTGCATTCAAATTATAGATTAGGACTAGTACATGATTTGCATCTGATTTGCATTCAAGGCATGTATTTAGCCCTGTGGGGCTCTGCATGCCCTTGTTGGTCTACAATTCAGTTGCAGCCTATGAGCGCTGTCATTTGTTTGATGTCTACATTACCAGCAAGCCAGAAAATACTCAAAATAATTTTCATGGTACTTATTCACCTTCTTTTTGATACTTTTTCTGTTTGATAGTGCTGAAAAAATATTTTAAAGTGAAGATGAAAAGTTATCTCCTAGGAGAAAACTGGCGTGAAAAAGTGAATTGCATATGGCCCCTAGTGGTTGATCCATTAAGCTGTGTTGCTGCAGCAGTGCAGAGTAATGACAGCAGGGAGTTGTATAATCCATGCGCACGCTATGCAGCCATAAGGTGCGCAGTTAAATTACGCTGGGCTCAGATAGTTCAAAGAGCGCTTCATTATACTTAACAAGCGTTCCAACGAACCCGCCCGGAGCCTGGTGGCAGTGGTGGGACAAAATTTCGCATATGCAAAATTTTGCATTGAAATTTGCAATTACGCATCATAATCGTAATGCGAAATTTCAGAGAAAATCATAATTAATTTCGAATGTTATAGTAGTATTTTAAAATTTTGCGTAATTTTGTGCCGACTTTAGAGGTTAACAGCAACATACATTCTATTGCTACCAAAATTGCTACATATGATAAGGAGAATAGTGGGTATAAGTCACAAAAATAATTTTTCAAAAAGACTTTGTAGTTTTTGAGAAGCTCGATGCTTAAAATGCAAAGAAAAATGGTTTTGCTGTACAAAAATGGTTTTTAAACTGCCATTTTTCCAACTTTCGAAACCATTTTTACTTGCATTTTTAAAATAGAGGTTCTCAAAAACTATAAGGTATTTTTGCAAAATTCTTTTTTTGAATTGTACCCACGATTCTCCTTAATATATGTGGCAATTTTGGTGTCAATAGCATATATGGGTGGCTTTGCTATTCACAGCTAAAGTCGGCAAGAAATTACGCAAAATTTCATGAAATTGTATGCAAAATAACGAATGACTACACGAAATCAATTGAATTTGCAAATCGTAATGACGTATAAGCGCAATTGCAAAAATTGACGTGAAGTTTAGCAAAATCATAATTTGTTGATTAGGATCATCACTACCTGGCGGGTCCCAGTACCTTCAAGGTATGATTTTTCTGCACTTTGATTGGCCCAATAGGCTGACTGTCACAGGCAGCCTACAGGGCCAATCAAAGTGCAGCTTAGTGAAACAACCTCATAGGGCTGGTGCACACCGGGCGGCTTTTTCAGCGTTTCTGCAGCCGCTTGCGGCTGCGGATCCGCTTGGTCAATGTATCTCAATGGGGTGGTGCACGCCAGAGCGGGAGGCGTTTTGCAGAAACGAAAAATGCTGAGGTGAGGCATTTTTTGGATTTCGGATGCGTTTCTGCCTCAATGTTAAGTATAGGAAAAACGCAAACCGCTCTGAAAAACGCCTGTTCAGAGCGGTTTTGCCGGCGTTTTTGTTACAGAAGCTGTTCAGTAACAGCTTTACTGTAACAATATATGAAATGTACTATACTGAAATCCGCTGCAGCAATCCGCAAAACGCTAGCAAAACGCCATAGAAAAATAAGAAAAAGCGTTTCAAAATCTGCTAGCGTTTTGCGGATCTGCTAGCGGTTTTTGGTGTGCACCGGCCCATAGTGTGATTTGTAAACTGCAAATAGGACAGAATGATGCAATGTTATAAAAAAAAATTACCGTATATTGCTGAAAATGATAATTTGAGATTCTTTTCTTTGCTACTAATGGTCTATCCATTATCCATACTACAACACGTACAATTCATTATACCATATTTTTTTGTTTTTCACTTCAGGTTTGGTTTAAAGGACCACTAAAGTGAGAAGACTATGGAGGCTGCCGTGTTTATTTCCTTTTAAACAATACCAGTTGCCTGGCTGCCCTGCTGATCTATTTGGCTGCAGTAGTGTCTGAATCACACACCTTAATCAAGCATGCAGCTAATCTTATCAGATGTGACAATAATGTCAGAAACGCCTGATCTGCTGCATGCTTGTTCAGGGGCTAAAAGTATTAGAGGCAGATGATCAGCAGGACAGCTAGGCAACTGGTATTGCTTATAAGGAAATAGATATAGCAGCCTCCATATCACGCACGTTACAGTTGTCCTTTAAAGTGCAGGTGTCCTGCAATGTAATTAAAAAGGCATTATTGATTTTTCTGTGGACACTAAATATGACTGCAGTAACTTCCATAGTTCACAGGTAGTTGTCTGTAGACAAACTCTAGTTCTGTGCATACCTATGTAGGAGCTGTGCTACTGCTGCTCCACTCCTAATAAACACTCCAACTCCACTTTCATATATCTTCTTATCATCTCCCTGCTTGTCTGTCCTGCTCCACTCTGCTGTTTCTAATACACAAACTCTAACTTCATATGTCTCCCCAGCCACTCCCTGCTCTGCTACTGCTTCCTGCTCCACTCTGCTCCTGCTAACACTCCAACTCCACCTTCATATGTCTCCCCAGCCACTCCCTGCTCTGCTACTGCTTCCCTGCTCCACTCTGCTCCTGCTAACACTCCAACTCAACCCTCATATGTCTCCCTAGCTACTTCCTGCTCTGCTACTGCTTCCTGCTCCACTCTGCTCCTGCTACACACTCCAACTCCACCATCATATGTCTCCCCAGCCACTTCCTGCTTTGCTATTGCTTCCCTGCTCCACTCTGCTCCTGCTAACACTCCAACTCCACCTTCATATGTTTCCCCAGTCACTTCCTGCTCTGCTACTTCTGCCCTGCTCCACTCTGCTCCTGCTAACACTCCAACTCCACCTTCATATGTCTCCCCAGCCACTTCCTGCTCTGCTACTGCTTCTCTGCTCCACTCTGCTCCTGCTAACACTCCAACTCCACCTTCATATGTCTCCCAGCCACTTCCTGCTCTGCTACTGCTTCTCTGCTCCACTCTGCTCCTGCAAACACTCCAACTCCACCTTCATATGTCTCTCCAGCCACTCCCTGCTCTGCTCCTGCTTCCTGCTCCACTCTGCTCCTGCTAACACTCTAACTCCTCCTTCATATGCCCCCCCCCAGCCACTTCCTGCTCTGCTACTTCTTACCTACTCCACTCCTGCTCCTGCTAACACCCCAACTCCACCTTCATATGTCTCCTCAGCCACTTCCTGCTCAGCTACTGCTTCCCTACTCCACTCTGCTCCTGCTAACACTCCAACTCCACCTTCATATGTCTCCCCAGCCACTCCCTGCTCTGCTACTGCTTCCCTGCTCCACTCTGCTTCTGCTAACACTCCACCTCCATATGTCTGCCCAGCCACTTCCTGCTCTGCTACTGCTTCCCTGCTCCACTCTGCTCCTGCTAACACACCAACTCCACCTTCATATGTCTCCCCAGCCACTCCCTGCCCTGCTACTGCTTCCCTGCTCCACTCTGCTCCTGCTAACACTCCAACTCCACCTTCATATGTCTCCCCAGCCACTCCCTGCTCTGCTACTGCTTCCCTGCTCCACTCTGCTCCTGCTAACACTCCACCTCCATATGTCTGCCCAGCCACTTCCTGCTCTGCTACTGCTTCCCTGCTCCACTCTGCTCCTGCTAACACACCAACTCCACCTTCATATGTCTCCCCAGCCACTCCCTGCTCTACTACTGCTTCCCTGCTCCACTCTGCTCCTGCTAAAAACCTCAACTCCACCTTCATATGTCTTCCCAACCACTTCCGGCTCTGCTACTGCTTCCCTGCTCCACTCTGTTCCTGCTAACACTCCAACTCCACCTTCATATGTCTCCTCAGCCACTTCCTGCTCTGCTACTGCTTCCCTGCTCCACTTTGCTCCTGCTAACACCCCAACTCCACCTTCATATATGTCTCCCCAGCCACTTCCTGCTCTGCTACTGCTTCCCTGCTCCACTCTGCTCCTGCTAACCCTCCAACTCCACCTTCATATGTCTCCTCAGCCACTTCCTGCTCTGCTACTGCTTCCCTGCTCCACTCTGCTCCTGCTAATATTTCAACTCCACCTCTATATATCTTCTCATCATCACCCTGCTCTCTGCCCTGCTCCACTCTGCTCCTGATAAACACTCCAACTTCACCTGCATATATCTTGTTATCATCCTCCGGCTCAATCAGGCCACAATTGCCTTGTGTCAAACTTACTATTCATTCCACAGAGTTGTGGACATTTCTGGAGGTGGGGGTGTGACTGGTGGTGTGGTGGAGGTGTGTCTGGTGGTGTGGTGGGGGTGTGACTGGCAGTGTGGTGGGGGTGTGTCTGGTGGTGTGGTGGAGGTGTGTCTGGTGGTGTGGTGGGGGTGTGACTGGTGGTGTAGTGGTGGGTACATGACAAGAAGTGTGGTGAGGGTGCAATTGAAGATGTGGTGGAGAAGAAGATGTGACAGGAATTGTGGTGGAGGCAGGACTGGAAGCATGGTAGGCATGTAACAGAAGGTGTGGCGGATATGTGAGTGTAGGTGTGGTTGAGGAAGTGTGGTGAAAGTGCAACTGGAGAGATAGTGTGGGTGTGACTGGAGGTGTGGTGGAGATGTGACTGGAGGTGGGTGAGGAAATGTGGAGGTAACGATATGGGACGTATTTGTGGTAGAGGTGTGGTAGGTATGTGACTGGAGTTGTGATGTGGATGTGACTGGAGGTGGTATAGAGATCTGACTGGTGGTGGTAGGTATGTGACTGGAGGTATATGGTGGAGATGTGACTGGAGGTATATGGTGGAGATGTGACTGGAGGTGGGTGAGGAAATGTGGAGGTAACAATATGGGTGTGGCTGGAGGTGTGGTAGGCGTGTGAATGGAGGTGTGTTGGAGATGTAACTGGAGGTGTGGTAGGCATGTGACTGGAGGTGTGTTGTAGATGTGACTGGAGGTGTGGTAGGCGTGTGAATGGAGGTGGTTGGAGATGTGACTGGAGGTGTGGTGGAGGTATAACTGGAGATGTAGTGGAGATGTGATTGAAGGTGAGGTGGAGAAGTGACTGGTGGTGTGGCGGAGATGTGACTGGAGGTATATGGTGGAGACGTGGCTGGAGGTGTGGTAGGCGTGTGAATGGAGGTGTGTTGGAGATGTGGCTGGAGGTGTGGTAGGCATGTGACTGGAGGTGTGGTGGAGATGTGACTGGAGGTGGGGGTTCTTGTATGACTGGAGGTGTCCTTGAGGGTTCTTTCACACTACAGCCCTTTTTAAGCGTTTCAACCCAAAGTCAAAACTTTGCATTGACCAAGGTAAAATGAAAGTCCATAGACTTTCATTTTACCTTTCACACCCGATGCTGTGTTTCGATGCATTGCAGTACGATGCAGCCGAGAGCATTTTAACATCGGGAATCGGTGTTTCCACGCCGGGTTAATTACTACCACAGCTACTCAGCGTCACGCCGCAGCCTATTCAACGCATGTAGGAGCCGTTCTCCTACACGCTTGTAATGTGAAAGAGCCCTTAGTGACAACATTTCCATTCTAAATATGTTTATGCTTAGCTCACGATAAACTATTTTAAAGTTTGGAGATACAAAAAAAAAGCATTTATGAACAATAGTGGAAAGTTTGGGAAAGCATATTGCCGTACGCTGAGCTGGTCTGCAGGGGGGGAGACCAGCAATGTAAACGTTGAATGTACATCTGTGAAACTGAATTATGAACGGGAACTGTGTTTGGGAACATATTGTATCTGAAGGCACTTTTCCAGTAACCGGCGTGCCAATGCTGTCACCTGCAAATTGGATAAGCTTGCAATGTTTTTTTTTATTTTTTAAATTGTGTTGTGTTTTTGTTACTAATTTCATTCCATTACCCTCAGGCTTGTTAGAAGCAAAATAACCTTTGCCTGGCCCGCGGCGTCAGAGCTGGTACAGGAGGATACAGAGAAACGCCACCTCTCGCTGTTACTCCGCATGGCCCAGAAAAATATTTGGATTTTTGATGAACTGCGAGTCGCCGCGGACACATCTCTGCCCGGTCGGAGACTTTTTTCCCCGTTCATTAATGCACGAATCAAGCTGCTGCTGTATATTTTGTATACAGAGCAACATTTAATTATTTTTCTACAGCTTCTCATCTGCTCCTGTAATCACACGCCAAGAACACCATGTTTGCAAGGGCAGGTTAATTGCCTTCAACATACATTTATTTTTTCTTTTATTCTTGCACATGGCTTGTGTAACACGTTATATAAAATGTCCTAGATTGATTTTTTTCTTTCATCCAGATGCCGGTGGAAAAACATGTGCGTAATATAAAATACTGATTGCCCAACGCTTGGCCTTGCCAGCTAGGTAAGAGGGCCAGATACACCTGTTTTTAATGTAAAAAGAAAACAGATATTGCATGTGTTGAAGCGGCAGGCCTTGTGAAGGTGCCATGATCACATCGCTGTAATCTGTGTCACAGCAGCAGTTATGGCTGAACCAGAGGAAAACTTGAAATGTCACTTTTCTTTGAAGTTTTACCATTAAAAATGACCCCTAAAAGGCCTTCATAGGGAACTCATGAGCCGGGTCCTCAACCTGAGCTTCTACTCGAGTCGTACAGACAGAGACAAGGGGCTTGATTCACAAAAGGGTGCTAGCTTAGTTAGCACGCCTAATAGCCCCTTAGCACGCCTAAAGCCATTTAGGACACGCAAAGTTTCGCGCTCCAAGTTAGTGCTCGCAAGGTTTAGCACTGTGCGGTGCACAGGAAACAGTGCAGCGGGTGCAATCAAAACATCGCACCGGTTGCGCCTAAAACGTTGCACCGGCTGCGCCCTAAACGTCGCACGTACTGCGCACCTAATTTCTTTCTCTGCATAGCTTCTCCAGTTCCTGGAAGTGATTGCAACCATCATGGGTGACTTCAACAGGACTTCAGAATTGCAGCAGGTGAGGAATGGTGGCAGGAGCCAGTGTAGAGATTTGCAGAGAGGAACAGCAGATGAGGAGTGGTGGGAGGAGCCAGTGTAGAGATTTGCAGAGAGGAACAGCAGATGAGGAGTGGTAAGATGAGCCAGTGTAGAGATTTGCAGAGAGGAACAGTAGATGAGGAGTGGTGGGAGGAGCCAGTGTAGAGATTTGCAGAGAGGAACAGCAGATGAGGAGTGGTGGGAGGAGCCAGTGTAGAGATTTGCGGAGAGGAGCAGCAGATGAGGAGTGGTGGGAGGGGACAGTGTAGAGATTTCCAGAGAGGAGCAGCAGATGAGTGGTGGGAGGAGTAAGTGTAGAGGTTTGCAGAGAGGAACAGCTGATGAGGAGTGGTGGAAGGAGCTAGTGTAGAGGTTTGCAGAGAGGAACAGCAGATGAGTGGTGGGAGGAGCCAGTGTAGAGGTTTTCAGAGAGGAACAGCAGATGAGTGGTGGGAGGAGCCAGTGTAGAGGTTTTCAGAGAGGAACAGCAGATGAGTGGTGGGAGGAGCCAGTGTAGAGATTTGCAGAGAGGAGCAGCAGATGAGGAGTGGTGGGAGGAGCCAGTGTAGGGGTTTTCAGAGAGGAGCAGCAGATGAGGAGTATCAGCACAAGGGGCTTGATTCACAAAGCAGTGATAACGGTTATCACGCCGTGAAAAGTGCTTCGTGCAAAATTTACCGTGAAAACAGTTATTGCTTGCAAAAACTTGTGTTCACGTGGTAACGCAAATTTTTCGCGTGTTAACGTTCTGCTTTTGCGCAATAAATTTATGTTATCACACGAACGCGCATTTTGCACGCGATAACCTTTTTCGCACGAAAACACGCTAAAACGCACACAAAGCACTTATTCAAAGCCGTCATAACCGTTATCATGGCTTTGTGAATCAAGTCCAAGGTTTGGTGCTACATAGTTACATATGTGGGTTGAAAAAAAGACATCCATCCTTCGAGCTCAACCAGCGGCCCCAGTGTGCTCAGAGACTGTGGAGAGCTTTATGAAGCGCATAGATTTTACTGCTGGAGACACTGTATTTCAGAGTCTCTAGAGACTGTTTACAGGCATTACCAGTGGCCACCATAAGTTGGCTCTCTGCTATTCAGCACCTTCTCTAAACAACACCTGGCGGCTGGGCCCATATGCAATTCACTTCTTCTCCTCAGTTTCCTCCTAATTTTTCATCTTGCATTTAAAAATAACATTTCAGCATTTTACAATGGAAAAAGTACCAACAAGTAGTTGAAAAACTACTATTAAAATTATTTTGAGTATTTTCTTGCTTGCTAGTGATTTAAAATTCATTTTATTTACAAGTTCTGGAAATATCCCCTTGGAGAGAACTACAGTGAAAAAGTGAACTTCATTTTGGCCCAGGGCTTTATCATATAGTATAACTTTTCTCCTAAAGCATCTGTGGCAGTTAGTTCCATGAGTTGCACTGCTTGGATCAGGTTTCAGGAAGAAGATTTTACGTTACCGGGATTGAGTAGTTTTAGGCAATCGACGGGAGAGAGGCATTAAAACACAGCCTGAAGAAATATTGGCTTAGCATTTTAAGTTGCCAGTGTAACCCCAATATTCTTAAAGATGAGCCAGGCAAAACTGGCGCTGGTAATTTGGGCGTACCATGCGCCTCCATAGGCTATAATGTGGATTAGGGCTATAGCGGCACTCAGTCATTTTGGCACCGTCAAAAGACGGAGCCCAAATTACTATAAAAACAGTGAATTTGGCTGCCAGTAATAGCTGGCAGGCAAATTACGTCTTACCCAAGTCCATGGCGACCTGGAGAGGGAATAGTAATTAACGCCGATGGGACTTTTGCAGGAGCAGGGTGAGCCATTTTTTTGCCTAAATTGTCTGCATCATAATTACATATACACCTTAAAGGAAACCTAAAGGGAAGGTTACTTACCTGGGGCTTCTACCAGTCTCTTGCAGCCGTCTTCTGCCGGACCGGTCTGCAAAGATCCTCCATACCCCCGCTGCCAGCTAGTTTCGTTTTTGCCGACTCTGAGACAGCGGGCCACTGCGCCTGCGCAGCCAGGACCATGAGTATCCTTCTTCACATTCCCCTCTGTAATAGGGGAACGCGAAGAAAGATACGTGTGACCAGGGCCGCAGCTGGCGCAGTGGCCCTCCGAGTCATCAAAAACAAAACTAGCTGACGGCGGGGGAAAGGAAGATCCATGCGGATGGGCAAAGGCAGGGGATGGCTGCAGGAGGCTGGTACCCTTAGGTTTCCTTTAGGGCCCGTCTCCACTATCGCAGATCTGCATGCGTTTCCTGCATGCAGATTCGCATAGACAATACAAGTGGATGGGACTGTTTCCACCTGTCAGGATTTTTCTGTGCAGAAAAAAATCAGCACGGCAGAGCCATCAGAATTCGCATACCGCTATGCGATTCGCATACAATGTATTTGATAGGGAATTCACATGCGGTTTTGGTATGCAAATTTTCATGTGAATTCGCACGCGAATTCGCATGGAATCAATGGAAAAGCACACAGGCACTGCCATGGTTAAATACGCATACATCGTCATCCATGCGAATTTACATGAAAATTTGCATACAACCTCATGCGAAATTTGCATCCACATGCAAATTTTTACCGCGTCGATTTGCACCGCACAAGTGGAAACGGGCCCTTAAAGAAGATTCTCACCTACTAAGCTTATTTACATTGATGTTTCCTTAGTCCATTTAATTAATATTGTCGATTGGCAATTCTCTGCTCTGTGCTCCATTGATCTATGTGAAGATCTCAGTTAGAGAAATATATATATGGGTTCTCTTAAAATACAACTTAATCTGGCTTCTCTATAACTTCCTTATCCTCAGTAGTCTTGTTCTTTAATCTACTTTCTCTGGGCACTTCTGTCCCGCTCTCCGGCACAGAACAAGTGACAGGCTACAGCTGATAAAAGCAATAAAGGAAGGGTAACACGACAGCATGGATCATCCTGTCCCTTCGGGGAAATTAAATGTTAAGGCACAATAAGAGCGCAATTAAACGGGATTTGTGTGGGAGGGAGAGCAGCACGGGGCCTGCTGCTGGTCAATGTGATTGTTCAGAGATGGACTCAGCGGCTCTGCTCACTCTATGAGAGGACATCCTGGGCTTTCCATGGTCAGATGACTTTCCAAAGCTAGAGCAAAAACTATATAAAAAGTGATTATTATGTCACTGATTTATTTGCTTCATAAAACAAAAAATTGCCATATTTAAGATAAAAAAGATTGTGTGACTTAGATACTTCTCTCCTCTATTTATCCTGCCACTATTTCCTCTCTTATCCTTTTTCTCCTGCCCTTATCTCCTCTCCTTCTCCTAGTTCTGATACTTTCTCATTTTCTTCTTCTGCTTCTCCTGCCCCTATCTCCTCTTCTAATTCTATTGCCAGTATCTCCTCTCCTCTCTTTATTCTCCTGCCACTATCTCTTCTCCCTGTTCTATTTCTTCTGCCACTATCTCCTCTTCTATTTCTCCTGCCATAATTTCCTCCCTTTCTCCTATTTCTTTTGTCACTATCTCCTCTTCTTTTTCTCCTGCCACTATTTTCTCTTCATTTTCTATTTCTTCTGCCACTACCTCTTCTATTTCTCCTGCCACTATTTTATCTCCATCTTCTATTTCTTTTGCCACTATCTCCTCTTCTATATCTTCTGCCATTATCTTCTCTCTCTCCTATTTCTCCTGCCACTGTGTCCTCTCCCTCTCATACTTCTACTGCCACTATATTTATTTCCTCTGTTCTCCTATTTCTCCTCCCAGTACCTCCTCTTCTATTTCTCTTGCCATTATCTCCTATCCCTGTCCTACTATCTCCTCTGTTCTCCTATTTCTCCTCCCAGTACCTCCTCTTCTATTTCTCTTGCCATTATCTCCTATCCCTGTCCTACTCTCTCCTCTGTTCTCCTATTTCTCCTCCCAGTACCTCCTCTTCTATTTCTCTTGCCATTATCTCCTATCCCTGTCCTACTCTCTCCTCTGTTCTCCTATTTCTCCTGCCACTATCCCCTCCCCTATTTATTTTGGCAACACATTCTCTTCTATTCCTCTTGCCACTATCTTACCTCTTCTACACTTGAATTTCTCTTTAATTTTCTCCTCTCCTCTTGTTACTTCTATCTCTATTTTCTCTTCACGCCTCTATTTCGAAGCAGGGAAATTGGCCCCCACAAGCATCTTGGAGAGAAGGGCAGAGCCATAGGCGCACATTATAAAAGCTGTTATGGTGGGCGCTGAGTCTTCTCTGACGACTCAAAGCTTGTTATTTTATCTGGCGCCTAAGTGTGCCCAAATGTCCTGGCATTGCTGCAAATTGCAGCATTACGGTAAAGGTTTAAACATCACCGGGAAGGGGGTATTAGGGTGTTAAGGTGTAGGCATATGTAGGGGGAGGTGTAAGGGTTAGGTATCGGTAGAGGGATTGTTCTGTGTGAGTGCAGGGTGACTTAGGTTTAGTCATAGCAAAATATTGGTAGAGATTACTGTTTTTTATGGTACAGAATCCAGTAGTAGAATATCGGTAATTTGGCCATTATTCTTCTAGCGCACAGGTGTGGAACTCCAGACCAGGGACGGATCTAGACCAAGTTGCCCCAAGTTGCGCCTGGGGCAAGGTCAGGTTTTGGCGCCTAAACTGCCATTCCCCATCCAAATTTTGCCGCCTTTTTAAGAATTCAACAAACTGCGCCTGGGGCAAGAGACCCGCTTGCCCCCCCCCCCCCTAGATCCGTCCCTGCTCCAGACCTGAAGGGCCAGATCCATGCCAGTGTTTAGGATGGACTGAGAAAGAGAAGAATGTGTTCTACCTGATGGACTACACCATTCCGGATTTAGACCCACCAATTAATGTAATAATTTGAGCTGTGTCAAAAATGTGTGAGGATCTCGGCCCTCAAAGGGCTGGTTTGACATCCCTGTTCTAGTGGCAATCCCCTGCGTCTTTTTTCCAGGTGGCTTTATTACACGGATGCCCTCTGTTTCTCTTGCTACTATCCCTTCTTTAATATTTATTCTACTTCCCTATTTCTGATGCCAATGTCTCTTCTCCTCATTTATACTACCACTATCTCCTCTCTTATTTCTCCTGCCAATATATTTTCTCCTATACTATTTGTCTTTTTGCTATCTCCTTTCTCTCCTCTCCATTCCTCTTCTTTTGTTCCTGCCACATCTTCTCTCCTCTTTAATGCTGGGCATACACGGCCCAGATTTAGAGATGAGCGTAATGGCGTAATTACGATTTCGCGAAATTTCGCGTCATTAGTGTAATTACGTTTATGGCCGTAAGTACATAATCGTAATGAAGAAGGATTTCGAGAAATTTCGCGTAAGCGTAATTTTTGCATTGTAACGGGTATTACGAAATTAATGCGTATGGCCATGCTCCAGAAGCGGAAAATTGGACGCATGGATCAATGTTAGGTAGCCGCCGACTTTAAGGGTTAATAGCAAAGCCCCCTTAAATGCTAAGAGCCTCAAATTTGGAGAATATATTAAGGAGATCAGGAGGAATAAGAGGAAATTTTTTTTTTTCAAAAAGACCTTATAGTTTTTGAGAAAATCGATGTTAAAGTTTCAAAGGAAAAATGTAAACATTTAAAAACCCGCCGAATTTAATAGCAAAGCCTGCTTAAAGTTTAGGAACACCAAATTCCCAGGGTATATTAAGGGGATCAGTGGGAATAAGAGGAAACATGTTTTTTTCAAAAAAAAACCTTATAGTTTTTGAGAAAATCGATTTTTAAGTTTCAAGGGCGAAAATGTCTTTTAAATGCGGAAAATGTCAGTTTTTTTTGCACAGGTAACAATAGTGTATTATTTTCATAGATTCCCCCAAGTGGGAAGAGTTTTACTTACTTCGTTCTGAGTGTGGGAAATATAAAAAAAAAACGACGTGGGGTCCCCCCTCCCAGACCTCTTTAACCCCTTGTCCCCCATGCAGGCTGGGATAGCCAGAATGCGGAGCACCGGCCGCGTGGGGCTCCGCACCCTGACTATACCAGCCCGCATGGTCCATAGATTGGGGGGTCTCGGAAGGGGAGGGGCAGCCAAGCTTTCCCCTCCCCCTCCGAGCCCTTGTCCAATCCAAGGAGAAGGGGCTCTTCTCCACCTCCGATGGGCGGTGGAGGTGGAGGCCGCGATTTCCTGGGGGGGGGGGTTCATGGTGGAATCTGGGAGTCCCCTTTAAAAAGGGGTCCCCCAGATGCCCACCCCCCCTCCCAGGAGAAATGAGTATAGAGGTACTTGTACCCCTTACCCATTTCCTTTAAGAGTTAAAAGTAAATAAACACACAAACACTTGGAAAAAGTATTTTAATTGAACAAAAAACATAACCACGAAAAAAGTCCTTTAATATTCTTAATTAACCATTAATACTTACCTGTCCCTTTAAATAAATGATCCCTCGAAATAGCCTCGGAAATGTTCTATCAGTTACAATGTAACAAAGTTATTACAATGTAACAACTTTGTTACATTGTAACTACGCCGCACCCGACGTCACTCGCCGCCGCCGCATACGCGTCTGCGCTGCACGGACCCGACAGAGCTCTGAGAGCTCTCTAAAGCATCTTTGTATTTTGGCTCCAAGGAGCCCCATTGGTCCTTAGCAGACCAATGGGGTTCCTTCAAATCAGAAGGAAAGCTTGGCTGCCCCTCCCCTTCCGAGACCCCCCAATCCATGGACCATGCGGGCTGGTATAGTCAGGGTGCGGAGCCCCACGCGGCCGGTGCTCCGCATTCTGGCTATCCCAGCCTGCATGGGGGACAAGGGGTTAAAGAGGTCTGGGTGGGGGGACCCCACGTCGTTTTGTTTTATATTTCCCACACTCAGAACGAAGTAAGTAAAACTCTTCCCACTTGGGGGAATCTATGAAAATACTACACTATTGTTGCCTGTGCAAAAAAAACTGACATTTTCCGCATTTTCGCCCTTGAAACTTAAAAATCGATTTTCTCAAAAACTATAAGGTCTTTTTGAAAAAAAATGTTTCCTCTTATTCCCACTGATCCCCTTAATATACCCTGGGAATTTGGTGTTCCTAAACTTTAAGCAGGCTTTGCTATTAACCGTTAAAGTCGGCGGGTTTTTAAATGTTTACATTTTTCCTTTGAAACTTTCACATCGATTTTCTCAAAAACTATAAGGTCTTTTTGAAAAAAAATATTTTCCTCTTATTCCTCCTGATCTCCTTAATATATTCTCCAAATTTGAGGCTCTTAGCATTTAAGGGGGCTTTGCTATTAACCCTTAAAGTCGGCGGCTTTTTTATATTATACGGAGCGTTACGGTTTAACGCGAAATTACGGTAGCGTTTAATGCGAAATTACGGCATGAACGAAACGCGAAATTACGCGTTGAAAATTATGCCTATGGTATTTTCAATTACGATTTTAATGGCAATTACGCTACTGTAATTTCGCATCGTAATCGCAAATTTCGCATGCGTAATTTTAGTAATGCGAAATTACGAAAATTTCAGCTCAACTCTACCCAGATTCTTCTTATCAATCGAGCCGCTGATGGCTCGATTGATAATTTAGAACATGTCCGATCACGTGGGGGATCTATTCCTGGCTCGATCCCCACGGGCAGACAATAGGCAAAAACAAAGCGCTGATAAGCGCTGAGAAGGAATTGCCAGCGGGGACGAGCGGGGATCGATCCACGCACACGCGCGGACGAGCGGTGACGCGCTGGCTCGATACCGGTGCAAAAATGAGCCGTGTATGCCCAGCATTATAGACATTAAAGGAACTTAGCAGTGCACTGCTATTTATTTTGTATGACTTGCTTTAGTATGTGGCTGCCCAGAAGACTTTGCACCCATCAATACTCAGCAGATGAACACTTTAAATAGTGAGATGGAGGTGGCTCACCTCTCAGGTGCCCCGAGGCTTTGAGGCTATAACATTGCTGCACTGTCATTTGCCTGATGAAGTGGGCTTGCTCCCACGAAACATGTTGCCTGTGCAAATAAAAATTATTTTCTTCCGTTGATAGTGTTGTCCTGAGAGGTAAACTACCTGCATCTTCTGATTTTATCTGGTTTTAACCTAGTTGTATCCACCCTGGACGCCCTTTTACCCCTTGTTGTGCTACTTTTACCTCCCCTTTTTTTAGAAAGGGGAGGGAGTTTTCTGTCTGCAGTGGGTCAGCCAATTGCAGGCCCTAAACCTTTTCTAATAATGCGACCACCTTGCATCCAGCCATACCTGGAGGTACACAAGTGGAGATGGGCTTAAAGAGGAACTCCGTGAAAATAACGTGATGAACAAAAGTGCTTCATTTTTACAATAATTATGTATAAATGATTTAGTCAGTGTTTGCCCATTGTAATATATTTCCTCTCCCCGATTTACATTCTGACATTTACCACATGGTGACATTTATACTGCTGGCAGGTGATGTCATTGGGAGTAGCTGCTGCTTGCTTTTTGGCAGTTGTAAACAGCTGTTATTTCCCACAATGCAACAAGGCTCCCACAGTGTGATGTCAGCACCTTGGTCCAGACATCACACTGGGTTGTACCACAGTATCAGCCATACAGCGCCCCCTGATGATTTATTTGAGAAAAGAAAAAGATTTCTCATGGGAAAGGGGGTATCAGCTACTGATTGGGATGAAGCTCAATCCTTGGTTATGGTTTCTCTTTAAGTTCTCCACCTAATTCATGTGGTTGGTTGCCCCATCTATACAACCCACCTTTTTGAGTATAATTCCTCTTCGAGCTTTTCCCGATAAAACGAAGTGACTTATTGTACTTCTGGACTCCTATTGCCTCTGTGGTTTTTTTTTTTCAAGGCGTTTATCACCCAACTTATAATAGTGAATCATTCTGGAAGGCAAATGTTGATGCCTTTGAAGTACATGGAATGATATTCAAGGGACAACAGGTCCTCTTTGTCTTCTCAGCACAATGCCCTTGTGACCTCAGCTGCACCACTAAGAAATTATTCTAAATTATTATCTTTGGACCATCCTGTTTTTTAAGGCCTCTATTACTCTATTTAGGCAGATTTTTTTTCTTTTACAAAGAAAAGAGAAAAACTAATTTTGTGATGGCGCGGAGGCTGAAATCGCCCGCTCTCCGTCAATTCTTCAAACTCGCAGATAATGACTTCATTACAGTTAAAAGCTGGCAAACCCATCAATCAAATAAACAGATTCATCATCTCGCTGTTCCCCTTTCCTTATCATAAATAATAACACTATTACTAAATATATACCTAATGCTTCAGGGACAAATAAAAGCGAAATAAATATATAAGTCGGCTGTATTAACTGTCTGACAGATGTCACATCTAATGGTGAGCTGCTCCCACTAATTTGCCTTGGAAACATGTAAACAAAACCATTCCCGGGGATAACTTTAACTTTTCGCAGCCATTAGCTCATCACAACACGAGAAAGAAGAAAGTACAAAACCACAAAAAAAACCTAACGCTAAATAATAGAGAGCTCAGCGTAAAACAAAGTCAACAGAATAACAGTGCTTAAAACTATAATTTACACATTTTTACGCCTTCCTTTCATTGAAGTGTAAAGAACTGACTTGCGTAAAAACACTACCATCGTCAGCTCAATACATTTTTAAAGGACCACTGTTGCGAAAATCTTAACATATAACCACTTCACCACTGAGGGGTTTTACCCCTTGACCACCAGAGCAATTTTCACCTTTCAGCGCTCCTTCCATTTATTCGTCTATAACTTTATCATTACTTATCGCGATGAAATGAACTATATCTTGTTTTTTTCGCCACCAATTAGGATTTCTTTAGGTGGGACATTATGCCAATAATTATTTTATTCTAAATGTGTTTTAATGGGAAAATAGGAAAAAATGTGGGAAAAAAAATATTATTTTTCAGTTTTCGGCCATTATAGGTTTTAAATTATGCATGCAACTGTAATTAAAACCCATGAAATGTATTTGCCCATTTGTCCCGGTTATAAAACCGTTTAAATTATGTCCCTATCACAATGTTTGGCGCCAATATTTTATTTGGAAATAAAGGTGCATTTTTTTCAGTTTTGTGTCCATCCCTAATTACAAGCCCTTAGTTTATAAAGTAACAGTGTTATACCCCCTTGACATAAATATTTAAAAAGTTCAGTCCCTAAGGTAACTATTTATGTTTTTTTTTATTGTATTTTTTTTCTTTAAATTACAAAAAAAATTAAAAAATTGGGGAGTGTGGGAGGTAATGAGTTAATTTATTGGGTAAAACAATGTATTTGTGTGTGTAAAATGCTTTAGGGTGTAGTTTACTATTTGGACACAAGATGGCCACAGTGAGTCCATTTACATGCGACCTGTAAGCGTCCGGAAGGATGCTTACAGGAAGCAGTAGGAGGCTGGGAGAATCACAATGATCGCGCTGTTTCTAATAGAAGCAGCGGATCATTGCGGGGGCTTAGATCAACGAACGGGAATGGATTTTCCCATTCATTGATCTCCGGGCGAGCGGGCGGCGGCGTGCACGAGCGGCGGGAGCGCACGCACGGGCGGCGGGAGCGCGGACAGCGGCGGTAGTGCGGAAGGTACGGATTTCTCCATCCCTGCTTTTTTAGGGGGGGGGGGGAAAGGGACGGAGAAATTTGTACCGCCGGGGGTAAAGTGGTTAAAATACATGTAAACACATACAAATAAGAAACATGTTTCTTCCAGAGTAAAATGAGCCATAAAGTGCTTCTCTCCTATGTTGCTGTCACTTACAGTAAGTAGTACAAATCTGACAGAACCGACAGGTTTTGGGCTAGTCCATCTCTCTATAGGGGATTCTCAGCATGGCTTTTCTTTGTAAAGCCGTTCCTTGAAAAAGATTTATACAAAGATCCCCTGCACACTTCTTTGGTATTTACAACTGCTTTTGAAAATAAAGAAAACCCTTAAAATCCCTCATGAGGAGATGGGCTAGTCTAAAACCTGTCAGTTTTGTCAGAGTTGTACTACCTACTGTTAGTGAGTGACAGCAACATAGGAGAAAAAGTAATGTATGGCTCATCATTTCTGGAAGAAACCTACTTCTTATTTGTATATGTTTACATATATTTTAATTTGAAGATTTTTCGCAACAGGAACTTGAGGTGTCAGTGGCGTAATTACAAATAATGTCCCCCCCCCACCCCCCGCAAAACTTGGATGGGCCGCTAAATGATCAAAAATTGTTATCACAAGAGGTCAGCGCTCATAGTAAAGGATTAATACAGATCAGCCAGTTTGCCCTCTCTTCACAATAAACAACAATTGTCAACAAGAGAAATGGTGCTCTGGCAAAAATTCACAATATATCAAAAGTCCATGTACAAGAGACCTAAAATTATAAAATGTCCATAAACATCTAAATTTTTCACTATGTCTTCTTCTATTGCTGAGGCGTGATCTACTGCAGTTCCTAATTCAATCGAATGTGAGTGGACCACCACCAACACTCTTTGTGTGCCACTCACCGTTGTAGTAGACCCATCAATGGTCTATATGCACATTGGGACTGTTCCCGGGTCGTCCCCCACCTCTCGATCAAAGCTCTTTAACTCTCGATGCAGTTTGTCATGACCTCAATAAAAAATGCTCAACATAGCGTAATACTGCTAAAAAAGTTTTAATGATAAAAAAACTATTGCACTTACAATCTCCAAGAAGGTTTAAATGTATGAGTAATTTTGGCACGGGCTCTCCCCCGCATAGGTGGCCGGGCTGGCTGGCTTGGGCTAACCCTGTCGTTTCTCCGCTGCGCATACGGCAACGCCGGGGTGCCTGCTCGCCTCCTCACCACGCTACTCCGTGCTCAATCCACTTCCGCATTAGACTCCGCCCTATCGATTTCGTCACTTCGTGACTCATCAGGGGCTCGGAGTCCAATGCGTCAGGCAAATCAGTTATAGCAGCCTTCTCCTCCCTCAACCCGTCCCCTCCCTACGTGACCTATCAGCACACGTTACAAAACTCGCTGGTGCGAGTGACGTATTCTCCTACCCTCCATGTTATTGCCATAGCCTTCCAGCTAAGCCATCCAGCGGGCATGCCCACATGTTAACAATCCCACACATACAATCAATACCCTAGATTTCCCCCCCCCCCCCCCCAAAAAAAAACAACAATAATTAAATTTCCATAACGCACCTCCCTTCAGTACCTCTCCTACTAGTTATCGCTATACATAGTAACTCTATTCTAAACCCTTGCTAGAAAAGACACCCCCTCACCTTCTATTCCTTATCCCCTCCCCCCACTGCGTTCATTACAGGGTTCCCCCCCCCATACCTTCTATCGTAACTGTGAAACATACACTATTCCTGTATACACATAAACTCCTCCACCTCCATACTTTATGTCACCAAGTGCGTGTTATCACATACCCACTGTGTGCCCCGTTTTCCAGGGGGCCCGGGGGCATGCGCACACATCGCACCCACCCCCTATCCACAAAGCCACCCCAGTGGGAATGCATCAAGCTATCCCAGGAAGCTAGCCCCACCATACCCCCCTAGTCACCCAGAAAACATACCAGATCTATGTCTATATTTAACCCCTCGGGTCTGAGGGTCCCCATGTTGTGAATCCATGATAGGCCTTTAGGGTCACAGTCATGATGTGAACAAAAATGTGCTGAGAGGCTATGATTGGGGTACCCCTTCCGAATGTTACGGATATGCGGATACGCTAAATGATCACACCCCTTCCCTTGCCTCCCCTTGGGGCCCTTCACAGCCTGGGGGCCCATCTCACAAGGGTCATACAACAAGTGTGGCCATCAGTATCTGCACACCCATAACAAGTGTACCTGATCTGAAGGCTGGAAGTTGGGGCCCTCTTGTAGCTCTGGGCCCCCCTGCAGGCAGAGGTGCTGCTCCCCTGTAGTTATGCCCCGCCCCCCAGCGAGGTGTGAGACCTATGGAAGCTGCCATATTTATTTCATTTTAAACAATACCAGTTGCCTGGCCGCCCTGCTGATCTTTCTGGTCAGTAGGGTCTATATCACACACCTGAAACAAGCATGCAGCTAATCCTGTCAGATTTGTCATAGACTTCTAATCTTCATGCTTGTTCAGGGTCTATGGCTTTAAGTATCAGAGGCAGAGGATCAGCAAGACAGCCAGGTAATGTGCATTATTTAAATGTAAATTAAAAAAAAAAATAGTCTCTATTTCCCTCTCACCTTGGCTTCTCTTTAGGGATAACAAAGAGACTTTGCTGTATGCTGAACTGCATATAGTAAAATAAAAAGCATATTTCTGTATATGTATAATTATGGATATTTTCTGGATATATTTCTGGATATGTATAAACTGCACCTTTGCCCCAGAATAAAATTATTATTATACATGTATTTGTTTCCTATATTGCTGTCACAATAGGTTATACAAATGTGACAAAACTGACATTTTTTTAACTGGTTCATCAACTCATGTACAGTGACCAGATTTTTCTTGGCTCAAGTCCGACCGGGACGGAGGGGGACTGCTAGCTGCTAGCTCCATGACCACGGTGAAAAAATGGGCGTGTCCATGACATGATGTGGGCGGACAAATTGTAATGTAACTCTGAGGCAGTGGACCAGAGTTTCCTCCGAAAACAGATATGCAAAGTGACCCTAAAGGTAATTAGGCAATTCTCTCCAAACATATAAGAAAGCAGTGTCACCACAATGATGTAGTGAAATGGGAGATTTGCATCATGGATGTTAGTCCATGACATGACTATGTACTCTGTAAAGTGCTGCCTTAGATGCCATTGCTATATAAATACATAATAATATCGTAGGTCATTAGACTATGACTATGGTAGGATTAGAGTGTGAGCTCCTCTGAGGACAGTCAGTGACATGACTATGTACTCTGTAAAGTGCTGCCTTAGATGCCATTGCTTTATATAAAAACATAATAATATTGTAGGTCATTAGACTATGACTATGGTAGGATTAGATTGTGTGCAAAATCTGCAGGAGCTGCTGATGCTACAATATTCGCATACCATTTAATGATCATGAGCCCCCAAAATGCCAAATGCTGCAACAATAACCTCAAAGTAGCAAGTGCAGTCCCTATTGCCATCAAATAATAACTGCAGCAACTGTTACCACTGACACATGAATTGCAATAACCGTTACCTCCGAAAAATGAAATGCAGCTACCTTTACCTCTGAGTCATGAAATGCAGCAGAAAACGATTACTCCGACTCCGCAAACGGTAAATGAGACAAACATTACCTCATGCGGCCACAGAGTCCCACGGCTGGGACGCCCAGCGACCAAAAGTGGTACCTAACCGGGGACACATTGCAGCCTGGGACAGGGGACCCTGAACCTGGGACTTGTCCCAGGTAAAATGGGATGTCTGGTCAGGGAACCTCATACGGGATTTTAGGATTTTTTTATTTTTCAAAAGCAGTTTCTGAATGTCAGTTGCACAGTCCAACTGCCAGGATAGTGTAAAAGCAAGTGGGAAGGTCGGTTAGTATCTTTTTTTCAGGAAGTGCTTTTGTATGGAATGAGCTGTTTGTGCTAATAAGCTGTGTTTTCTGGCTGTTGGCTGTGATGTGGGATTTGAGCCTTTGACCAGAGTTTAAACCTCGGCTCAAGCCAGTATGTAAACAGTAAGGAGTCTGTGGGCAAGGCTCCCTAATGATCCTGGTCACCTATGGAGCATGCCCTAAGTGGCTACAGCCATGAAGCACTTTAAGTCTACCAGGAGGAAAGCGGGATATACAGAGCTGTGGAGTCGGAGCAATTTTGGATACCTGGGGCCATATGCAATTCACTTTTTCACCTGAGTTTTCTCCTAGGTGATATTTTCATAAGTGGTCATAAAATGCTATTTAATCCACTAGCAAGCATGGAAATGCTCAAAATATTTTTGATAGTACCTCTTCAACAACTTTTTGGTACTTTTTCAGTTGAAAAAAGCTGAAATTTTACTTTACAGAGAAGATGAAAATTATCTCCTAGGAGACAACTCAGGTGAAAAAAATAATTGCATATGGGCCCTGGAGTCAGAGTCGGATTATTTATGTTTCAAATCCACAGCCCTGCTAAGTATTAGACTAAGGAGTCGGAGCCATTTTGGGCACCTGGAGTCGGAGTTGGTGATTTCATAAACTGAGGAGTCGGAGTCGTAATTGATTTCGGAATTATTTTTGTACCGACTCCGCAGCCTTGGCAATATAAATGTTATGTGTCTTGGTCTCATATCTCCAGAGGACATTGTTCCAGATATCTTGTGGTTTGTTCAGCTGCACCTTTGCTGTCCTAAGCCCCGCCTTCATGTTATTTTTGTTTTGTGAGTAGAAAACAAAAACATAATCCAAATGCATAAAACAATAACAGGGATACTAAACCGGTTACAGGCATCCAAAGTTCAAAGTAAGCCTTGAAAATCTTCCATGTAAATACAGTCACCTTCCTACTAATCTCTCAGGCAGGTGTTTTTTTTTTAAGGTTAATCCTAAAAGTGCAAATAGGTTTAATTGGTTGTCATGACCATTACAAATAACAAGCTGACACACTTTGCCATATTTACTCCAAGCCTAATGGAGATCGGCAGCTGCAGAGTAGGTGGAATGATGGAAGGAGTCCAGTTCTGTGCTAAAGGAGATTTGGCTGTGATGCGGATATTATGCATAACTGACTTTCTGTATTTCAAAGTCATGTTATCCAAAACTATATTAAAGAGGAGCTGTCGTGAAAATCTTAACATTTAAAACACATACAAATAAGAAGTACATTCCTTACTGAGTAAAATGAACCATAAATTACTTTTCTCCTATGCTGCCGCCACTTACAGTAGGTAGTAGAAATCTGACATTACTGACAGGCTTTGGGCTAGTCCATCTCTTCATGGGGGATTATCAGCATGGCCTTTTTCTTAACCTCCCTGGCGTTCTATTAAGATCGCCAGGGCGGCTGCGGGAGGGTTTTTTTTTAATTTAAAAAAAAACTATTTCATGCAGCCAAGTTTGCTGCATGAAAGCCCACTAGAGGGCGCTCCTGAAGCGTAATTCTGATCGCCTCCGGCAATCAGAATTAACAAGGAAGGCTGCAATGAGCTGCCTCCCTTGTTTCGCTTACCTCGTCGCCATAGCGACGAGCGGAGTGACGTCAGCCGACGTCCTGACGTCAGCCGCCTCCGATCCAGCCCTTAGCGCTGGCCGGAACTATTTGTTCCGGCTGCGCAGGGCTCGGGCGGCTGGTGGGACCCTCTTTCGCTGCTGCTCGCGGCGGATCGCCGCAGAGCGTCGGCGATCAGGCAGCACACGCGGCTGGCAAAGTGCCGGCTGCGTGTGCTGCTTTTTATTTGAAACAAATCGGCCCAGCAGGGCCTGAGCGGCGACCTCCGGTGGTAATGGACGTCTATAGTCGTCCATACCGCTAAGGAGGTTAATAAAGACACTCCCTGGACCCTGATAAAGATTTATACATAGATGCTGGCCAGCCTACCTGCTAACCATACACTTCTTTGGCAGTTGGACGGAGCAACTGCCATTTACTAAGTGCTTTTGAAAATAAAGAAAACCCTGAGAACCCACCATAAGAAAATGGGCTAGTCCAATATCTGTCGGTAATGTCAGATTTCTACTACCTACTGTAAGTGACAGCAGCATAGGAGAAAAGTAATTTATGGCTCATTTTACTCTGGAAGAAACTTGCTTCTTATTTGTGTGTGTTTACATGTATTTAAAATGTTAGGAATTTTCGTAACAGAGGTCCTTTAAGAAAGATGAGTTGTGGCTGCAAGGGGAAAGATCATATAAGTTGGTATTCACCTCCCTGGCGGTATGATTATTTCTGGATCTTAAGGTCTTTTCAGCCCATTTCAGACCCTTAGGCCTTGTTCACATTGCGTTCGGCTCGAGTGTCCGTTGGGCAGTTTTTGAGGCTTCTTTTTTTTCAGATTCCCGGCACTTGGGTGGGCGATTCGTTTTATGTGCTTAGCGGTTTTCTAAGCGTTTTTTTCACTCCCTGACGCAAGCCAGGAAGTGAACTCTTTGACCCGGAAAATAATAAATACAACCTATTCATTCATAAAAACTAGGGATGGGACGACGAATCCGGCGAATCCACGAATCCCTCGAATATTAGGAAATATTCAAGATTCATGGACTCGAATCCCGACGCTATTTTCCGTTTGCCGAATCCGCCGAATCCCGACGCTGCATCGCCGCGCATCCGCCGCTTCCCCCACTCGCAATTGTCCTCCTCCCACTCCCCGCAGCCGCCTCCGCTCGCCCGCCGCATAAATAAGAGGAAGCAGCCTCTCACCTCCAGCGTGGAGCCCGGAGCGGCAGACCTCCTGCAGACTTTCTCATTCCCCCTAGTGACCGGCTCTTACTACGCGTCATCAGTAAGAGCCGGTCAGGTGGCCACTAGGGGGAACTAGGAAGTGAAGGGAGAAGTCTGCCGCTCTGGGCTCCACGCTGATGCTGGAGGTGAGAGGCTGCTTCTCCTTATGTATGCAGGGGGACGAGCGGAGGAGGCTGCGGGGGGAGGGAGGAGGATATGTTCCACCCATAAGAAGCCCCCATAGCCTGCTATCTATACTGAAGCCCCCATACGAAGCCCCCCATAGCCTGCTATCTATACTGAAGCCCCCCATAGCCTGCTATCTATACTGAAGCCCCCCATAACCTGCTACCTATACTAAAGCCCCCATAGCCTGCTACCTATACTGAAGCCCCCCATACTGAAGCCCCCCATAGCCTGCTATCTATACTGAAGCCCCCCATAGCCTGCTATCTATACTGAAGCCCCCCATAACCTGCTACCTATACTAAAGCCCCCATAGCCTGCTATCTATACTGAAGCCCCCCATAGCCTGCTATCTATACTGAAGCCCCCCATAGCCTGCTATCTATACTGAAGCCCCCCATAACCTGCTACCTATACTAAAGCCCCCATAGCCTGCTACCTATACAGAAGCCCCCCATACTGAAGCCCCCCATAGCCTGCTATCTATACTGAAGCCCCCCATAGCCTGCTATCTATACTGAAGCCCCCCATAAACTGCTACCTATACTAAAGCCCCCATAGCCTGCTACCTATACTGAAGCCCCCCATACTGAAGCCCCCCATAGCCTGCTATCTATACTGAAGCCCCCCATAGCCTGCTATCTATACTGAAGCCCCCCATAACCTGCTACCTATACTAAAGCCCCCATAGCCTGCTACCTATACTGAAGCCCCCCATACTGAAGCTCCCCATAGCCTGCTACCTATACTAAAGCTCCCCATAGCCTGCTACCTATACTAAAGCCCCCCATAGCCTGCTAACTATGCTGAAGCCCCCCATACTGAAGCCCCCCATAGCCTGCTACCTATACTAAAGCCCCCCATAGCCTGCTACCTATACTAAAGCCCCCCATAGCCTGCTACCTATACTGAAGCCCCCCATAGCCTGCTATCTATACTGAAGCCCCCCATAGCCTGCTACCTATACTAAAGCCCCCCATAGCCTGCTAACTATGCTGAAGCACCCCATACTAAAGCCCCCCATAGCCTGCTACCTATACTGAAGCCCCCCATAGCCTGCTACCTATACTGAAGCCCCCATAGCCTGTTACCTATACTAAAGCCCCCATTGCCTGCTAACTATACTGAAGCCCCCCATACTGAAGCCCCCCATAGCCTGCTACCTATACTAAAGCCCCCCATAGCCTGCTAACTATGCTGAAGCCCCCCATACTGAAGCCCCCCATAGCCTGCTACCTATACTGAAGCCCCCCATAGCCTGCTACCTATACTGAAGCCCCCCCATAGCCTGCTACCTATACTGAAGCCCCCCCCCCCATAGCCTGCTACCTATACTGAAGCCCCCCATAGCCTGTTACCTATACTGAAGCACCCCCATAGCCTGCTACCTATACTGAAGCCCCCCATAGCCTGTTACCTATACTGAAGCCCCCCCCCCCATAGCCTGCTACCTATACTGAAGCCCCCCATAGCCTGTTACCTATACTGAAGCACCCCCATAGCCTGCTACCTATACTGAAGCCCCCCATAGCCTGCTACCTATACTGAAGCCCCCCCCCCATAGCCTGCTACCTATACTGAAGCCCCCCATAGCCTGTTACCTATACTGAAGCACCCCCATAGCCTGCTACCTATACTGAAGCCCCCCATAGCCTGTTACCTATACTGAAGCACCCCCATAGCCTGCTACCTATACTGAAGGCCCCTATACCCTGCTACCTATACTGAAGGCCCCTATACCCTGCTGCCTATACTGAAGCCCCCTATACCCTGCTACCTATACTGAAGGCCCCTATACCCTGCTGCCTATACTGAAGGCCCCTATACCCTGCTACCTATACTGAAGGCCCCTATACCCTGCTACCTATACTGAAGGCCCCTATACTCTGCTACCTATACTAAAGGCCCCTATACCCTGCTGCCTATACTGAAGGCACCTATACCCTGCTGCCTATACTGAAGCCCCCTATACTCTGCTACCTATACTAAAGACCCCTATACCCTGCTGCCTATACTGAAGGCCCCTATACCCTGCTGCCTATACTGAAGGCCCCTATACCCTGCTACCTATACTGAAGGCCCATATACCCTGCTACCTATACTGAAGGCCCCTATACCCTGCTGCCTATACTGAAGGCCCCTATACCCTGCTGCCTATACTGAAGGCCCATATACCCTGCTGCCTATACTGAAGGCCACTATACTCTGCTACCTATACTGAAGGCCCCTATACCCTGCTGCCTATACTGAAGGCACCTATACCCTGCTGCCTATACTGAAGGCCACTATACTCTGCTACCTATACTGAAGGCCACTATACCCTGCTACCTATACTGAAGGCCCATATACCCTGCTACCTATACTGAAGGCCCCTATACCCTGCTGCCTATACTGAAGGCCACTATACCCTGCTGCCTATACTGAAGGCCACTATACCTTGCAACCTATACTGAAGACACCTTTACCTAGCTACCTATAGTGCGGGCAACTATTCCATGGATCACACAATTCTTATGTGCAGGATTCGTTAGATTCGGGATTCGAAAGGTTCGAGATATTCGAGAACCTTTTTAGATTCGGATCCGGATTCGGATTCGAAGAAATTGTGGATTCGTCCCATCCCAAATAAAAACGCGAGCGCAATCGCCTTATTGCGCGTTTGTGTATGAGTTTTCTGATTTTCCTATACCTTCCATTGAGGCGATGATATGAGCCTTCTCATAGACATTCATAGGCCACCCGGTTGTTGTTTTTTTTTTAAAAACAAAAAACACGTGGCCGCAAAAGCCCAAAAACGCCTGCAGTGTGAACAAGCACTGGAAAATGTAAACTGCAGCCATTCTTACACTGTTAATGGCAGGGTTCTCAAACTTTACACAGTTGGTTACTGGGTGACTGGGATTAATATTCAGAAAGGTGGGTGGAGCCTACAAAAGCCAATCATAATTCACATATTGATTTTCAAGGGGGAATATTTACATTTCTGCCATTCTTGCACTGTTAATAGCACAAGCCTCAAACCTGATACAGTTGGTCATTGGGTGACTGGGGTTCAATTTGAGAAAGGGGGGTGGAGCCACAAACAGCCAATTAGATTTGTTTCATTCCAATGCAAATTATTGATGCCAAACACCGCAAAGCTCACAACCTTGGTAATTGAGTAATTGATTAATTGTGTGTTAGGGTTAGGAAAGTGGGCACAGCCAACACCAGCCAAATACATAAGCGGGCAACGCCGGGTCATAAGTGGGCGGAGACAAATACAAATTTTACTGGGAAAATGTAAACTGCAGCCATTCTTACACTGTCAATGGTAGGGTTCTCAAACTTTGCACAGTTAATTACTGGGTGACTGTGATTACTATTCAGAAAAGTGGGTGGAGCCTACAAAAGCAAATCAAAAATTACCTATTGATTTTTCAGGGGAATATTTCATTGCTGCCATTCTTGCACTGTTAATGGCACAAGCCTCAAACCTGGTACGGTTGATCATTGGGTGACTTGGGTTTAAATTTATAAAAGAGGGTGGAGCCACAAACAGCCAATTAGATGTGTTTCATTCCAATGCAAATTATTGATGCCAAAGACCGCAAAGCTCACAAACTTGGTAATTGAGCAATTGAGTAATTGTGTGTTAAGGTTAAGAAAAGTGGGCACAGCCAACTCCAGCCAAACACATAATCGGGCAATGCCGGGTCATCAGTAGGCGGAGACAAATACACATTTCACTGAGAAAAAGTAAACTGCAGCCATTCTTACACTGTTAATGGTAGGGTTCCCAAACTTTGCACAATTGGTCACTGGGTGACTGGGATTAATATTCAAAAAAGTGGGTGAAGCCTACAAAGGCCAATCAAAATTCACGTATTGATTTTCAAGGGGAATATGTAATTGCTACCATTCTTGCACTGTTAATGGCACAAGCTTTAAACCTGGTACAGTTGGTCATTGGGTGACTGGGGTCCAAATTTAGACAAAGGGGTGGAGCCACAAACAGCCAATCAGATTTGTTTAATCTCAATGCAAATTATTGATGCCAAAGACCGCAATGCTCACAAACTTGGTCATTGAGTAATTGTGTGTTAGGGTTAGAAAAAGTAGGCGGAGCCAACACCAGCCAAATACATACCTGAACAATGTTAGGAAATAAGTGAGTGGAGAAAAATACAAATTTCATTGAGCAAATGTAAACTGCAGCCATTCTTACACTGCTAATGGCAGGGTTCTCAAACGTTGCACGGTTGGTCACTGGGTGACTGGGATTAATATTCAGAAAAGTGGGTGGGGCCTACAAAAGTGAATCAAACGTCACCTGTTGCTTTTCAAAAGCCAATCAAAATCCACCTATTGATTTTTAAGGGGAATATTTAATTGCTGCCATTCTTGCACTGTTAATCACCTGTACCTGGTACAGTTGGCCATTGGGTGATTTGGGTTCAAATTCAGAAAAGGGGTGGAGCCACAGCCAATCAGATTTATTTTATTTCAATGCAAATTATTGATGTCAAAGACCGCAAAGCTCACAAATTTTGTCATTAAGTAATTAAGTAATTGTGTGTTAGGGTTAGGAAAAGGGCCACTGGCGTAACATTAGGGGATGCGACCCTTGCCACTGCGCGGGGGCCCGGGGCCCCCCTAGGGCCTGCTCAGGGACTTTTGTGGGGCAGGAGAGGTCGCAGATCGGTGGGGAGGGGAACATTCCCCCCCTCTCTCACCTCGGGCTCTCCTCTCTGCACTCCCCCTCCTGCAATTATTAGTGGCAGCGGCGGCAGGCAGGCTGAACGCATATCTACTTCTCGCCGGAGGTCTTCCGATCACTAAGTGCTTCATAGCACTGTCTGTGTAAAAAGGAAGTTCTATGAAGCACTTAGTGATCGGAAGACCTCCGGCGAGAAGGAGGTATGTGTTCAGCCTGCCTGCCGTCGCTGCCACTAATAATTGCAGGAGGGGGAGTGCAGAGAGGAGAGCCCGAGGTGAGGGAGGGGGGGAATGTCCCCCCCATCCCACCGATCTGCGACCACAGCTCTCCTCTTATGCTGCGACCCCTCCTGCCCCACAAAAGTCCCTGAGTGGGCCCTGGGGGGGGGGGGGGGGGGCGGATTTGTTTTTGCAGGGGGGCCCGGGGATTTCTAGGTACGCCCCTGGGCGGGGCCAACACCAGCCAAACACATACCCGGGCAACGCCGGACGTCCAGCTAGTAAATATATATATATACAGTATATATTGGGAAGCAGTGATGAGCGAAAATGCCAATGTTCTTTTAACATTCATTTTCACAGAGATAATGTTAAATTTAATTTTCAAGCAAAAATCCCTTTGAAAATGTTTGTTATGTTTCCCATTTTTCGCATTTTTTATGAATTTTGTGGTAAAAATATAGATTCTTTGCATTATCACGATAACATTTTTTTGCGGTGAAAAATATTGTATTTTCAATATTTTCTCCGTAAAATATATATTTTTCGCATTTTTGAAAACATGCAAAAACACAAGCTATTTTTGAGAATATTTTCTTCACTCAGTTTAGGCGTGATAAAATGAAACTCGCGCGAAATGCAATGTGTGCGATGTGCCCATTAAACCCTATGGGCGCTGCGCACGGAATTGCGCGATTGCGCGCGATAAAGAGCACAAAGCGGTGCTAACTCAGCGGTGCAAAGCTTATCACGCCTAAAGTCTTTTAGGCGTGATAACTGAGTTATCACCGCTTTGTGAATCAGGCCCCATGTATTTATTCTTAAGAAACACAAACGCAATTGATGCACATAGCGATTTTGTGAGCGTTTTGCTTTTTTCCTATACCATCCATTATTATTATTATTATTATTATTATTATTAATATAGCGCCGACATATTACGCAGCGCTGTACAGTGTATATATATATATATATCTTGTCACTAACTGTCCCTCAAAGGAGCTCACAATCTAATCCCTACCATTGTCATATGTCTATATTATGTAGTGTAAGTACTGTAGTCTGACTAGGGCCAATTTTTTTAGCGGGAGCCAATTAACTTATTTGTATGTTTTTGGAATGTGGGAGGAAACCGGAGTGCCCAGAGGAAACCCACGCAGACACGGAGAGAACATACAAACTCTTTGCAGATAGTTCCCTGGCCGGGGATTCGAACCAGGGACCCAGCGCTGCAAGGCGAGAGAGCTAACCACTACGCCACCGTGCTGTCCATTGAGGCAAAACGCCTCAAAAATGGTCCAGGCAGCGCTTTGCTGAGCGGATCGGAAACTAAGTGCTCAGATGGGAACTCTCTCATAGGGAATCATTGCACAAGCGTTTTGAGGGCGATTTTGAAAATCGCCTGCGCTTGAAAAAAGGGCAAAAGCGTCCCTAGTGTGAACAAGACCTTAGCTCTTGCCTACAATGGAACAACTCACCTAAAATGTTCGGTTTTGGATTTGGGCCTTCAGCATGTGAAATATCTTAGACTACACCAGTTATGTGTTTCTTTCTCCTTTTTCGGTGTTAGTCTTAGATTGATAAAAAGCTCCTCTTACTTTATATAAATAACAGGTCAATTCTGCCAGCTAACTTCCCATAAATGAATTGAAATAGTTCCAGCAGATTAGTCTTAATTCTTTCAGAGTAAGGGTTCAAGGTTACTGACTTGTTGCCTAGCAACCTGAGGTTCTGTTATTCCCTATACCAGATGCATGGTGAAACGGCAAAGTCTGGCCAACATTGATTGACATCACTTATTTTAGTGTTAGTAGATCTGAAATAATCAAATCAATCCTTAAAGGACTTATAGACCTGTGAAAAAATGCATACTTTATTTAGCTTCCATGGAAACTTTCAAGATCTGATAGAGTTCCTCCCTAACTAGCGTCTTAAGTGATGTAAAAAACTACAGATTTATTGCAGGAGTTCTTTAAACAGTAACAAAGAAATGTTTTGCTGTAAAGGTTTTATGCTGATCATTTTGGAACTACTTAATTTGACTACTTTTTTTTTTTGCTTGCTAAATGATGAAAAGGTATTTATCAACAATGAGGAAGGATGTCCGTACTCTGCAACACCTACCAAGTGTGCTAGGGTCCAAAGGAGGACATACTAGTGGCTGTAAAGAAGACCCTGAAAGGGCAACTGTAGTAAGAGGGAGATATGGAGCCTGCCATATTTATTTCCTTTAACCCCCTTGCCGTTACAATTCAGGCGGCAAGGGGGCAGTGCAGCACTTTTTTTTATTTTTATTTTTTTTTAAATCATGCAGTGAGCCCTTCGGCGATCAGAGTAAGCAGGAAATCCCGTTCAGAACGGGATTTCCTGCTGGGCTTCCCGGTCGCCATGGCGACCGGGCGGGATGACGTCACCGACGTCATGGACGTCGGGACGTCAGAGGGAATCCCGATCCACCCCTCAGCGCTGCCTGGCACTGATTGGCCAGGCTGCGCAAGGGGTCTGGAGGGGGGGGAGGGCGGCACGGCGCGGCGGGTAGCGGCGAATCGGCGGCGAGCAGCGGCAATCGGAAACTGCACACAGCTAGCAATGTGCTAGCTGCTTGCAGGAAAAAAAAATATTTTGAAAATCGGCCCAGCGGGGCTGAGAAATCCTCCTAGGGAGAAGCCAATTAACTTACCTGTATGTTTTTGGGATGTGGGAGGAAACCAGAGTACCGGGAGGAAACTCGCGCAGACAGGGGGAAAACATACAAACTACATGAAGATACTGCCCTGCGTGGGATTTGAACCAGGGACCCAGCGCTGTAAGACAGCTAGCCAATACACCACCCTGCTGCCCACAGCCGCAGCGCAGTGACGGGAAAAGGGCCCTTCCTCTTCTTAGGCCTGACACCCTCACTCTGCAGAGTTCAGCAGTGTAAGCCAGCACCTCCTGCCTGTCTCCTGACATCACTGAGGTGTGAAGACATGCTTTATACACTGGAGGGCGACCTATCCCGCCACCGCTGCTCAGCGTGACACGGGAAGAGGGGCCGCACTTTATAAACTTTTCATGGCCTCAGAGGCGTAACTAGGGCTTTCAGCGCCCGGGGACAAAGATTATCAATGCGCCCCCTAAGGTGAAGGCTGCGCCACTCCAAAAAAGGGGCGTGGCCACATAATAAACGTGGGCGTGGTTATTGGTGGAGCCAAATGTACATGAAGGTTAGCAGGCTCACGCTCATGTTCTCTCAGTATATGTAGTCAGGGGTATATGTCCCCAGTATATGTAGTCAGGGGTATATGTCCCCAGTAGTCAGGGGTATATGTCCCCAGTATATATAGTCAGGGGTATATGTGCTCAGTATATGTAGCCAGGTGTATATGTGCCCAGTATATGTAGTCAGGGGTATATGTCCCCAGTAGTCAGGGGTATATGTCCCCAGTATATATAGTCAGGGGTATATGTCCCCAGTATATATAGTCAGGGGTATATGTGCTCAGTATATGTAGCCAGGTGTATATGTGCCCAGTATATGTAGTGGGGAGTATATGTCCCCAGTATATGTAGTCAGGAGTATATTTGCCCAGTATATGTAGCCAGGTGTATATGTGTCCAGTATATGTAGTCAGGGTTATATGTGCCCAGTATATTTAGCCAGGGGTATATGTAGCCAGGGGTATAATATGCGCCCAGTATATGTAGCCAGGGGTATAATGTGCGTCCAGTATATGTAGCCAGGGGTGTAATATGTGTCCAGTATATGTAGCCAGGGGTATATGTGCACAGTATATGTAGCCAGGGGTATATATGCCCAGTATATGTAGCCAGGGGTATATGTGCCCAGTATATGTAGCCAGGGGTATAATATGTGCCCAGTATATAGTCAGGGGTATATGTGCTCAGTATATGTAGCCAGGGGTATATGTGCCCAGTATATGTAGTCAGGGTTATATGTCCCCAGAGTAGGTAGCCAGGTCCCCCCCCCCCCCAGCAGGAGGGAAGCAGCGCAGAGAAGAGGGAGAGCTGTGCGGACGGTGGAGACGGGGGCCATTTACCCCCTCCTTTCCTCACTTTAGGGTGCTCTCCCTCCCTCGCTGTCCCCTCCATTAATGTCCGGGTGGCTGGCAGTGGCGGGCGGAACTTACCTCCGTCTCGTCGCAGCGCCGGATGGATTTGCCGCTACTCGGTCTGGTCCAGACCAGAGCAGCGGCTGCGGCACCCGAACTTCCGGCGCTGGAGCGAGACGGAGGTGAGTTCCGCCCGCCGCTGTCAGCCACCCGGACAATAATGGAGGGGACAGCGAGGGAGATAGAGCACCCTAAGGTGAGGGAAGGGGGGGAGATGGCCCCCTTCTCCACCGTCCGCACAGCTCTCCCTCTTCTCTGCGCTGCTCCCCTCCCCAAAAGAAACAAAAAAGAAAATAAGAACGCAGCTCAGCTGGGCGCCCTTGGGGACCCGGCGCCTGGGGGCACTTGTCCTACCCCGACCCCCCCTAGCTACGCCCCTGCATGGCCTAATATCTTCATAGCCTTAAAGAGGAACTGTAACGACAAAACGGCCCCTGGGGAGTACTCACCTCGGGTGGGGGAAGCCTCAGGATCCTAATGAGGCTTCCCACGCCGTCCTGCGTCCCTCGGGGGTCTCGCTGTAGCCCTCCGTACAGCCATGACGCAATATTTACCTTCCTGGCTCCTGCGCAGGCGCTCTGATGGCTGTCGGCTCCAAAGTAGGCGGAAATACCCGATCGCCGTCGGGTCTGCTCTACTGCGCAGGCGCCGGAAACTTGCGCCTGCGCAGTAGAGCAGAGCCGACGGAGATCGGGTATTTCCGTCTATTTCCGTTGGAGCCAGCAAAGGTAAATATTGAAGCTACAGTCGGCTCTGTCGCCGGCTGTTCGGAGGGCTGCAGCGAGACCCCCGTGGGATAGAGGACGGCGTGGGAAGCCTCATTAGGATCCGGAGGCTTCCCCCTCCCAAGGTAAGTACCCCCCAGGGGAGGTTTTTGTTGTTACAGAGTCTCTTTAAGCACTTGCTGGACTCACACATTCCCGCTCATTAAAAAAATATCTGATGCAGACATCTAACATTTTATCATGAGACGAGGCGGCTTGCATGTCTGCCGCTCAAATCTCGAGCTGTGGCTGTGTGCTGGACTGCAACGCAGGACATGGATCTACAAACAGGACGGCCTCATCTGTAAAAAGGGGCAAACAGGATGAGCACGAATAAAAAATGCTTTAATCGCCACATGGCTAAAATGGCGACCAATGGACAAGGTTACAGGTGGAGGTGCCCAAAAATATAACATAATTAAACCAGTACAACTTTATTCAATATGTAGATTTATTTGCAAAAGAAAGGGTGTGGCAATGCATTTCGCAGGCCTTACCCAATTCCTCAGGTCATTAATACCCACAAAAAAGTTCCGTGGGGCAGAGGGTAAAATTAAACAAGCGCCTCCGAGGAAACCCAAAAATATAACATAAAACAGTATGACTTTCTTCAATATGAAGATTTATTTACTCAAGGGAAGGGTATGGCAACGCATTTCGCAGGCTTTATACGATTCCTCAGATCATTAACCACTTCACCACTGAGGGGTTTTACCCCTCGAGCACCAGAGCAATTTTCACCTTTCATCGCTCCTTTCATTCATATATCTTTATTATTACTTATCGCAATTAAATGAACTATATCTTTTTTTTTCCGCCACCAATTAGGCTTTCTTTAGGTGGGACATTATGCCAAGAATTATTTTATTCTAAATATATTTTAATGGGAAAATAGGAAAAATGTGGGAAAAAATTCATTATTTTTCAGGTTTTGGCCATTATAGTTTTTAAATAATGCATGCTACTGTAATTAAAACCCATGAAATGTATTTGCCCATTTGTCCCGGTTATAAAACCGTTTAAATTAAGTCCCTATCACAATGTTTGGTGCCAATATTTTGTTTGGGAATAAAGGTGCATTTTTTTCAGTTTTGCGTCCATCCCTAATTACAAGCCCATAGTTTATAAAGTAACAGTGTTGTACCCTCCTGACATAAATATTTTAAAAAAAGTCAGTCCCTAAGGTAACTATTTATGTATTTTTTTTATTGTGATTTTTTTTCTTTTTTTTAATTACAAAAAAAAAAAATATAGGGAGTGTGGGATGTAATGAGTTAATTTTTTGTGTAAAACTAATGTGTTTGTATATGAAAAATGCTTTAGGGTGCAGTTTTACTATTTGGCCACAAGATGGCCACAGTAACTTTTTGTTTATGCGACCTGCAAGCGTACAGGAAGTACGCTTGCAGAAAGTTCAGGGAGGCTGGGAAACGTTTTTTTCACAATGATCAAGCCGCTTCTCGTAGAAGCAGCTGATCATTGCGGGGGGGTTAGATCAACTATTGGGAAAGGTTTTTCCCGTTCATTGAGCTCCGGGCGAGCGGGCGGCGGCATGCACAAGCACGGGAGCGCGTGCACAAGCGAGCAGGAGCGCGGGCAGCGGCGGGAGCACGGGAGGTGCGGATATCTACGTCCCTGGGGGTGAAAGGATGGAAAAAGGGACGGAGATATCCCTACCTGTGGGGGTAAAAGGGTTAATACCCACCAAAAAAGCTCCGTGTGGAACGGGGTGAAATGATACAAGCGCCTCTGAGGACCAGTTCACACCTTGGGCCTGATTCACTAAACCGTGATAACTCATATTACGGCCGTGCTAGCGGTTTCATGTGCAATTTGGCATTTGGGCGCGGTTTCGTGTTTTCGCGCGTAACCAAAAATGTTTGCCCGTGATTGCATGCGAAAATTTGTGATTGCGCTAGTTGTAAACCCCATCAATAACAGGGAAGAGTGGGGGAGTTTGCTTAAAGGGAACCAATGATTAGAAGGATATGGAGGCTGACATATTTAGCTCCTTTTAAACAATGCATATTACATGGCTGTCCTGCTGAGCCTCATGAGCAATACAGTATTAGAGGCAGATGATCAGCAGCATAGCAAGGCAACTGGTATTGCTTAAAATAAAATAAATATGGCAGCTTCCATATCCCTCTCACTACAGTTATCCTTTAAACACAAATGGCATCTAAACAGGTATTCAATAACAGCAGTCAGGGCATTATCTACATGAAGTTTTAAAGGGGAACTGAAGTAAGAGGTATACTGAGGCTGCCATATTGATTTCCTTTTAATCAATACCAGTTGCCTGGCAGCCCTGCTGGTCTATTTCTCTGCAGTAGTATCTGAATAACAGCAGAAACAAGCATGCAGCTAATCTTGTCAGATCTGACGTCTGAAACACCTGATCTGCTGCATGCTTGTTCAGGGGCTGTGGCTAATAGTATTAGAGGCAGAGGATCAGCAGGGCTGCCAGGCAACTGTTATTGCTTAAAAGGAAATAAACATGGTAGCCTCCAAATACTTCTCTCTTCAGTTCCCCTTTAAAGATAGTAGTAGGGGGAAAACAAACAAATCACGAATACGCAAAGTGAGAAGTTAAAAAAACAAAAACAAAACAAACAAAAACAAAACAGAAGATAGATCAAGTAATGATTTTCAATGTGTAATTTATTCATGTTATTTGATTCACCGTGAGCATACAGGTCATCATCTTTACTGCTGGCAAACATTATAAAACACACTTACTAACAATGTGATAGGCTAAAAGATTGACATATAGCCATATAGACCCCCCCCCCCCCTCCCCCGACCTGAAAAGACCTGTAAAACGAAAACAAAGTGACAGAATATAAGATAAAAAAACATGTATTGTTACCTTAGGAACTTGGCTTTTTAAATATATATACCATGAGGGTATATTACTGTTATTTTTGCAAATAAAGTCTCGTAATCATCAATGGTATACAATGAGAAATCAAAACACACAAAACAGAAAAAAGGCACCTTTATTTCCAGATACAATATTGTCACCATACATTGTGCTAGGAACATCATTTGTGGGTTTAACTTATACTTAGCACTGTTTATTGTAAAGCTATAATGGATGTAAATGGAGAAATAGTGTGTTTTTTGTTCTATTTTTTACCATAATTTCCCTTTAAATGGACCCCGAGCAGTAAAAATAAATGGAATTGCTACTTACCTGGGGCTTTCTCCAGCCCACCGTAGATTAGGAGGTCCCCCGGCATCCTCCTGGCTCCTCTCCTGGTCCCTCCGCCGCATACAGCACCGGCGAGGTGACACCCAGGAAGGGTGTAGGGCTCCCACTTCCATAACGGTGACGCTCGTTGTCACCATGCCGCCCTCTGAGCGTCATAACGGCGGCCGGCATGACAGTACTGCGCATGCATGATTAAATCGCGCATGCGCAGTACTGTCATGCCGGCCGCCGTTATGACGCACAGCGGCAGGCGTGATGATGATGAGTGTCACCGATAAGGAGGTGGGAGCCCGACACCCGGCCTGGGTGTCGCCTCGCCGGTGCTGCATGCGGCGGAGGGACTGGGAGAGGAGCCAGGAGGACGCCGGGGGACCTCCCAACCTACGATGGGCTGGGAAAAGCCCCAGGTAAGTAGCAATTCCATTTATTTTTACTGCTCGGGGTCTCTTTAAAATGCATAGAAAATAAAGTATTTACTAAACAAGATTTTCACACACTAAAAGCCTAATTTGTCCTGAAAAAAACAATGTATACCTGTAGATCATTTAGCTGTGATGATTAGTAGTAATAAAGTTATTGGCAAATGAATGGGATCAGAATCAGAATCATCTTTATTATCGCCAAGCACACCAAGTGGTGTGCCCGGAATTGCTTGTGGTTCACATGGCAAGAGTAAATCAGGAATATAACAACACATGTTTGCGAACATAGCGAAGGCAAGCAGGACATACATACATTTAAAGCATATTAGTTTCAGTTCAATTCAATTAGAGTCCTGGGGGTTGGGGGACAGGGATTGCTGCTGTGGAAGTCCATGTTTCAGTCAGAGTTTACAGCTGAGAGGAGGGGATGCCTGGGGCTAGAGTGACCCCTGAATGTAGGCCGGGGGGGGGGGGGAGTTTTGAGTCCAGTGAGTTCAACAAGAGAACTGCTTGAGGGAAGAAGGTGTTCATGCGCCTAGTGGTCTTGGCAGGGATGGATCTGAGACGGCGTCCCAGTGGAAGGGTCTCAAAGTATCGTCTGCCCGGGTGGGAGGGGTCGAGTAAGATTTTGGAGGCTCTTGTCTTCATTCTCATGGAGTAGAGGAGATCTAGCGAGGGCAGTTGGGCGCCAATGATCTTTTCTGCTGTTTTTATCACTCTGTGGAGTTTATACTTGTCTTTGGCGGTTGCTCCTGCGTACCAGACTATGATGGAGCAGCAGAGGATGGATTCGATGGTCGCGGAGTAAAAGCTGGTGAGCAGATCCCGTGACATTCCGAATTTTTTCAGTTGGCGTAGGAAGAAAAGTCGCTGTTGAGCTTTCTTCTGGGTTCTGGTGGTGTTCTGCTCCCATTTGAGGTCGCTTGTTAGGGTTGAGCCTAGGAACCGTACGCTTTGGACTCTGGAGACCTCGGACCCATCGATGTACACAGGTAGGGGGGCCGGAGGGAGTTTCCGGAAGTCCACGATAAGTTCCACAGTCTTTGCCGCATTGAGAACAAGATTGTTGTCCTTGCACCAGTTACAGATCCTCGCAACTTCGTTTCGGTAATTGTCCTCCCCGTTTCTGTCGATGAGGCCGATAATCGTGGTATCATCTGCAAATTTGATAAGTTTGACGGAGTCTGAGGCCGAGGTGCAGTTGTTCGTGTACAGAGAGAACAGGAGAGGGGACAGCACGCAGCCCTGCGGAGCTCCGATGTTGGTGGTTCTTTCGCTGGAGATGCGACTGCCAAGCTTGACCCGTTGAGTTCTGTTGGAGAGAAAGTCTTTTACCCACCTGCAGAGGAGGGAATCTGCCCCAAGATGCGCAAGGTTGTTGATCAGAATGTCCGGACAGATGGTGTTAAAGGCCGAGCTGAAGTCCAGGAAGAGGACTCTAGCATAGGCCCCTGGGCTGTCAAGGTGTTCCGAGATGTATGCCAGGCTGACATTGATGGCATCGTCAACTGATCGTTTTTTCCTGTAGGCAAACTGGAGTGGTTCGAGGAGGGAGCTGGTGGAGTGCTTCAGGTGGGCCAGCACTAGCCTCAACACGGAAGTTGTTGAGTTCCGTGTTCCCTGGTTTTTTGGGGACCGGGATGATTGTGGACCTTTTGAAGCAGGAGGGGACCTTTCCTTCTGATAAGGATCTGTTGAAGAGGGAGGTGAGGATGGGAGCTAGTTGGATTGTGCAGGTTCTCAGGCAGAGTGAGGACACCCCATCCGGGCCCGAGGCTTTCCTGGGATTGAGTCTGCGGAGGTGTTGTAGCACATCCTCTTCCTGTACTGCGGTCAGAGTGGGGATTCCGCTGGCCCCTGGTGGGCCCTGTGCGTCCTCTGTCGCGGATGCTGTGAAGTCTGGAGCTGACTGGGATGCTGGGGCCACAGGCTGCTTGGGTTGGAGATCAAACCTACAGTAGAACTCGTTTAGTTCCTCCGCCAGTTGTGAGCTGGGAGCTGCTTGGTGGAGGGGAGGTTTGAAGTTCGTTGCCGCCTTGAGACCCTTCCAGACTTCCCGTGAGTTGTTGGACTGTAGGCTGAGGCCTACCTTATTAGAGTAGGTCCTTTTTGCTGCTTTCAGTTCTCTGTTCAGGGTATTCCTGGCTTCCCTGTACTCTTCTGGGGTGCCCGACTTGTGTGCCTCCTCCTTTATCTTCCGGAGACGTTGTAGGTTGCTGTTGAACCAGGGCTTATCGTTTGGGTAGACTTTGAAGGTTTTGGTTGGGATGCATGCATCCTCGCAGAAGCAGACGTAGGAGAGGATGTTTTCAGACCATTCCTCCAAGGAGGGTGCCTCCAGGGTCGGCCAGTCGGTGCATTCCAGGCATGCCTGCAGCCTCAGTTTTGCATCTTCGGACCACTTTTTAACAGTTCTAGTGATGGGCTTTGTCGTCTCAAGCTGCCTTCTGTAAGTGGGGATCAGGTGGATCACGCAGTGGTCTGAGTTCCCTAGGGGAGCTCCTCGAGAGGCCTTGTAGGCGTTTCTGAGGGCCGTGTAGCATTTGTCCAGGGTGTTGTGGTTCCTGGTGGGGCAGGTGATGTGCTGCTGGAAGTGGGGCAGTTCCTGTCGCAGGTTTGCGCAGTTGAAGTCCGCTAGGGTGATGATGAGGGCAGAGGCGGGACAAGGTCCTCCAGCACCCAAGGCTGAGACACCAAAGTGCGCCCCTCCATCCCTGCCACCTTAGCCGTCACACACTGATTGCTATTAGACTAAGAGGCGCCACAGGGCCCACAACCTCCCCAACACCTTAAAATCTAGTTATCTGGCTTGCAGTCACTGCTAGGTATCCCCTTTTCTTATTTCTTTCTGCTTCAAACACAATTAGGAATGACAGCTGAATGAACTGTGCTCCCCCTCCTACACTGCGCCCTGAGGCTGGAGCCTCTCCAGCCTATGCCTCGGCCCGGCCCTGGATGAGGGCCTCAGGGAAAGCAGTTTCCCACCCCGAGATATAGTCGCTCAGTGTTCTCAGGGCATTCCTGGTGTCAGAGTCCGGTGGGATGTAGACTCCTATAAGGATGAGGGAGGAGAACTCCCTAGGTGAGTACCTGGGCCTACAGTTGATGGCTAGGAGTTCAGCGTCAGGGGAGCAGAACTTGCTGAGGAGTGAGATGTTGGTGCACCAGTCGGAGTTAATGTAGAAGCATATGCCGCCTCCTCTCGTTTTCCCGGAGAGGTCACGATCCCGGTCTGCTCGGAAGAGGAGGTAGCCTGGCATCTGTACAGCGTTGTCTGGGACGTTTCCGTTGAGCCAGGTCTCCGTGAAGCAGAGCACGGGAGTGTTCTTGCTCAGCGAGGGTTTGCGGGCGAGCAGTAGGAGCAGTTCATCCACCTTGTTTGGGAGTGAGCAGACGTTCGCTAGGAGTATGGCCGGTATGGAAGAGAGTAGTCCTCTTCTCTTCAGCCTCGCTCGAGCCCCTGCCCTTCTCCCCCTGTGGCGGCGATTCTTTGGGCCCCTGGCGCTACTAGTTAGGAGCGCAATGTGGGAGCTGACTGTCTCCCGCAGGGTGTCTGCAAATGGCCTATCGCAGCAAACAAGGGGCTCCCATTCCAGGAGTTCGGTACGGGATACTAAGCGTGCGGTTTTTGTCCCCCGTGAAGGTGGTTCCCCCACGCTCCTGCCTGGGAGGGCAGCAGCTGGGGCAGTGGAGCCTGGGGGGGCATCAGGCATTGTTTCCAGGTACAGTCAAAAGTGCATGGGGAGCAGCAGGCAGGGTAGGCTGGTGGTGGCTCAGGTGGAAGCAAGAACCGGTGGGAGCAGGCACAGCTGAGGTGGCCCAGAGAGGAATCATGCATTGAATGCATTGGCACAGATATTGATCAATAAATACATTTATAGATTTGGCAGGCTCACCATGTCCTTTATCCCTGGAGTGGCAGGCAGGGCTACGGAGTGCAGACCCTTGGTGGAGGTAGGCAGCAGCTTGCAGGCAGCCACGTGTCAGCCACGTGCAGGGTCGGAGAGCTCGGCGTGCCTGCAGGGCCTCGGGGATCTTCCTCGGGCAGTGACCCAGAGCTCACGCATGTGAGCTGGGAGAGCACATCTGGCCGCGGCTGGTGAGGGTAGCAGGCCTGGAGGTGGTGCCGCTGATGTTGGGGTTGGAGTGAGGAGTCCGGGAGGCGGGCCTGGGACCAAAGCGGAGCGCTGCTGTCCCCTGCCGTGGAGATCGAGGTGCGCTGTAGTCCCCAGCTGGAGGGTGAGCAGGCCTGGTAATGGTGCCTCTACTGGGAGCTTGGGGACCGGGAGGCGGGCCTGGGGCTGGAGCGGTGCACCGTTGTCCGTGGCTGGTGGGACGGGCCGGCCTGAAGATGGAGCCGCTGCTGGACGTGGCGGCCGGGAGGCGGGCCTGGGGCCGTAGCGGAGCGCCGCTGTCCGCGGCTGGAGGGGAGAGCAGTCCTGGAGATGGTGCCGCTGTTGGAGCTTGGAGACCGGGAGGCAAGCCTGGGGCTGGAGCAGTGCGCTGCTGTCCGCGGCTGGTGGGGGGACAAGCAGGCCTGAAGATGGAGCCACTGATGGTGCCGCTGCTGGAGCTTGGAGACGGGGAGGCGGGCCTGGGGCCGGAGCAGTGCGCTGCTGTCCGCGGCTGGTAGGGGGACAAGCAGGCCTGAGGATGGAGCCACTGCTGGGGCGTGGAGCCGGGAGGCGGTCCGGAGCGGAACGCTGCTGTCCGCGTCTGATGGGGGGACAGTGCTAGTGCCGCTGCTGTGGAGATCCAGGAGGCAGGTGAGAGATGCTGCCGTGCGGGATTCCGGAGGGTCTGCGGGCGGTGATGTGGAGTCCTGGGCTGGGAGGCGGGTGCCGCGGCTGGGTGGCTGTAGTACTCTAGGTTCCAAGCTAAAGCTGAACATGCTAAAGGAACTAAAAGGGAACTAGAAAGAAGCTAAAAAGCTGGAAAAGCTGAGGAGCCATGTGACCGAGGCACCTCTTACGGCGCCATCTTGGTAGCAGCTCTGATATGCAAAAATTGCTCTCCTCCTGAAGTGGTTAAAGACTTCCTCCAGTGTAGTTTGGTATACAAATAAATTTACTTTCTCCATATAGTACCCTAATCCTAATGGAGCTTCAGCGAATGAACAGCAATATAAATCTCTTGTTCGCCAGGCAATGGCAATAACTGGTAAATGGCGCCCGAAGAGGCATTAAGCTGCGAGTTTGCATTATGTGACCCATAGTGCCAATGGAACAGTGGAACGATTGGCCTGCTGTGACTTACCATGGTCTGGGTATGATCTATGACCATCTAGTCACAGGTTGCGCATTCATTCTGCAGCTGCTCTTTATCCTCTCTTTGCTCCGTGCTTAAAGTGTTATGAAACACAGCATTTCCTCTTTGTTCTAAAAGATTATTCACAGCATAGCATCTACTACCACCAAAAAGGTAACAGAACAGCATTCAAACAGTTAAACACAGCACTTTTTCTTCAGTGGCAAGCCCCTTGCTTCAGTGGGCAGCTTCTGGCTGCATCCAAAGAGGTGACACCATTATCTTTTGTTTACATTCCTTTGTTTGCTACACTTAGTATACAGCCAGCGGCATGCTGACACTGAGCTGTACATATTGTAGAACCAGAGAGAGTCGAGAAGTGTTTGATGGATACATTATAATATATAAATATAGCAGCTATGCATTAAAATTAAATGGCAGCTTTCAGAGCAGATAAACTGTACTTTGGGAATTTGTAAGGCAAACAGACAATGTTCCTTCTCCACAAAAGCAAATATGATAACTTTATAGGTAATAAAATGTAGGAAAACACATTTTTGTCAGAGTTTTATACTTCATTTCCGCTGTACATTTTGTGTCCTTCTCGCTTTGGGCCGTGTCAACAGCGGAGGGGGTTAAATCCTTGTTAAATACTACATGATATTTGACTCGAACCGCTCCACTATAACAGCACGCAGCAAATCCCTCCTGGACTCTATGGATTGGCTGGTTATTTTTTTATAACACAGGCAGCAACCTGCAGTATCATCGGGCTTCATTCCACAGGCCTGCGAGCAATTAATCAATTATTTATCCAAAATAATCCATAACAGAGAGAAGGTTCTGGCGGGGATGACATCTCATTTAGACCAAAAAGAATGTCATTTTAAAGTCATAGCGGCGGCTGGGCCAGACCTCCACATTCACAAAAATAGAGATAGAAAACACATAAATAACAGCAGCAAAAAACCTGAAGAGGACATAAACTGATGTAACAAGAAATTGTATCTGTAATGCTAATCATAAATAAAACTTTCCTCAAGTCCCGTATTCTTATTGTGATTTTAAGAGTTAAAAATCTTTGTTTGACGTTTGAACTAGATATAATATCAAGCTGACATGGCTGCTGTTTATTTGGATGCCGCACAGAGAAAGGGTGACCCACAAAATATTATTCATCACTTTCCCGCCTCCAGAAGTGTTTGCATCCTCACACAGATGTTTTATGACCACTAATTCGTTTTCAGGAAAGCTAATTAATTACATGGGCATGTGAGCCAGAATTTAAAAGAAGAACTCCAGTGATATATATTAGAATGCAGTTAAATATTTTGGACACCCACGTTATGTTAGTTACCTTAGTTTCCTCATCAGAAACGCTTCCTATATCTATATACTGATGTATATTGGTATGTAGCCCCACCCTTCTAATAATGTTTAGAATTGGATGTTTATGATGCAGACTTCTTCCACAGCATTCTGGGAGACCAGTTGGTGTTTCAACTGGCTTCGGAATTCTCAGAAACAAACATTCTGCACAGCTGCACCTGACAGGACTAAAGACGTCACCACCTTTAATACATTTCTGAATGTAAATCAGGGTGAGGAAAGATTTTACAATGGGCAAACACTGACAAAATCATTTCTAAATGAATATTGTAAAAACAATACAAGTTCTTCTTCAACATCACAATGTATTTTTTCCTCTATTTTAACGGTCTGATCACACTTCCTTTTTTATTTACTTATTATTATTATTATTTTGGCGCTAATCAGATGCTGGGCTTACAAACGGTCTCCTTCATGTTCCACAGCCTTATTAGCTGGCAATTAGCAGCAATGATCAGGAAGAAGACGAGGATAGTCATGTTTGAGGACTAATGTGAAAGGCAGCGGTACAAAATACCAGCAACCATCCATCTTGTGTGTAAGAGAAGAAAGGAAGGATGGAGACTGGGTGTCATTAATCTTGCATAAAAATTAATTTGTTGTAGAAATACCATATATAATTGAATACAAGTTGACCTTGTGTATAAGTCAACTACAATATTTGACCCTTAGGGCCTGTACCCACTGCTGAGCATTTAAAATCGCATGAGTTTTTTAATCGCAAGGTCTTTCGAAAAATCATGAAAATCGTGAAGACCTGTACACACTGGTGCAATGCGTTTTTTCTATTTTCTTGAAGGATTCGCGATTTTAAAATTGCATGTGATTTTAAAAGCGCAGCAGTTTGTACAGGCCCTTAGGCTGGAATTTTTTATTGACTCAAGTATAAGTCTACCCAGCAAAGTTAATGGCTGCACTCGGGGCCCAGGAGGAGTTAATGACGGCACTGCATACAGTATTGCAGCCATTAACTCCTCCTGTCCCTTAAAGAGAAACCGTGACCAAGAATTGAACTTCATCCCAATCAGTAGCTGATACCCCCTTTTACATGAGAAATCTTTTCCTTTTCACAAACGGATCATCAGGGGGCTCTGTATGGCTGATATTGTGGTGAAACCCCGCCCACAGGAAACTCTGAGGACCATGGTCCTGGCAGTTTCCGGTCTGTGAACCTTGTTGCATTGTGGGAAATAGCTGTTTACAGCTGTTTCCAACTGCTATAAAACCAAGCAGCAGCTACATCACCTGCCAGCAGTAAAAATGCGATAAATGTCAGAATGTAAATCTAGAAATGTAAAGGATTTTACAATGGGCAAACACTGACTAAATCATTTATACATAATTATTGTAAAAATGAAGCACTTTTTTTATTACATTATTTTCACTCTAGTTCCTCTTTAAAGAGAACCAGAGACGAAGCACCCTCATGTATTTTATTACATTTATCAGTGGGAACATGACAGTAAACACCTACCCTGCTTTTAGTTTTATTCTTCTCAGTCTAATCTATCTGTTATCAACTGTGATAAGAATCCACCGACTGATTCAGTCTAGGTTTGACCTGGAATCATTATAGCTGAGTCACTCTTCTGTGGAGTCTTTTCAAGCCCAAGGCTGCCTCCTCCTGGCCCCCTACTCAGAGCTGTTGACATGGGAGGGGCTGCTGCTGCTGAGAAAGAAGCTCTGAAACAGACAAGTGTATCTGTGTGCAGTGTGCAGCCAGTCATTATCTACTGTATGCAGTTTCATTTCTATGAGAGACACTTCCTACAGGCAGCCACACAGCATGCCAGAATAATAGTTGAAAGCAGATAGATGAAAGGCTGCAGCAGCCCTGCTTGTCTATAGTCTCATAGAGGCTAGACAGCACATTCAGAACAGCTTATAACCCGGAAGCAGAACAGGTATGAGCCGGCGGCCATATTGGATATTTCCAGGAGCAATAATGGATAAAAAACACTCAAAAAGGCACACCAGTGCCTGGTGGTGAAATTATCAGGTAGAGCATTTATTCTTTATAAGCTATCAACGGATATGATTATTTTGTGTGAATCGTTCATCTCTGGTTCCCTTTAAGTGCAGCAATACCTCCTCCAGGCGCCCAAGTGCTGCAATTATTCACTCCCTTTTATGCAGCCCAGTATTTCCCCCTCTGCCCCTTTCCTTGTTAATTGTTGTGGACAGGACTTTCAGACCTGTGTTGTCTTGGCCTTTACTTTCCTGAAAGTGTCACTTACCACTGGGTACATTGCTGCTAATGGGAATGTCACTATTAGTACACACATCAGTGTGCTCAGTGTTGTCCATGACTCGTGTATAAGTTGACCCCAATACTTTTATGAAGTGAATCAGACCTAAATGTCTAGACTTATACTCGAGTAAATACAGGGTGGGCCATTTATATGGATACACTTTAGTAAAATGGGAATGGTTGGTGATATTAACTTCCTGTTTGTGGCACATTAGTATATGTGAGGGGGGAAACTTTTCAAGAGGGGTGGTGACCATGGCGGCCATTTTGAAGTCAGCCATTTTGAATCAAACTTTAGTTTTTTTCAATAGGAAGAGGCTCATGTGACACATCAAACCTATTAGGAATTTCACAAGAAAAACATTGGTGTGCTTGGTTTTAACCTTCCTGGCGGTAAGCCCGAGCTGAGCTCGGGCTATGCCACGCAGGAGGATTTCTCAGGCCCTGCTGGGCCGATTTGCATAATTTTTTTTGCAACACGCAGCTAGCACTTTGCTAGCTGCAAGTGCACACCGATCGCCTTCGCTCCGCGCCGATTGGCCGCCACTCACCGCGGGATGGATCGGGACTCCCTTAGACGTCACGACGCCATGGCGACGGGGGGAAGCCCTAATGGAAATACCATTCAGAACGGGATTTCCGGACAGGCTTGATCGTCGGAGGCGATCGAAGAGGGTAGGGAGATGCCGCTGCACAGTGGCTTACATGTAGCTAGTGCTAGGCTAAAACATTTTTTTAAAAATAGTGCTGCGCTGCCCCCTGGCGGTTTTAATTAACCACCAGGAGGGTTAATGTAACTTTATTCTTTCATGAGTTATTTACAAGTTTCTGACCACTTATAAAATGTGCTGCCCGTTGTGTTAGATTGTGTAAGATTGTCAATGCAACCCTCTTCTCCCACTCTTCACTCACTGATAGCAACACCGCAGGAGAAATGCTAGCACAGGCTTCCAGTATCCGTACCCTCTCCTCCCACTCCTCACACACTGATAGCAACACCGCAGGAGAAATGCCAGCACAGGCTTCCAGTATCCGTACCCTCTTCTCCCACTCCTCACACACTGACAGCAACACCGCAGGAGAAATGCTAGCACAGGCTTCCAGTATCCGTACCCTCTTCTCCCACTCCTCACACACTGATAGCAACACCGCAGGAGAAATGCCAGCACAGGCTTCCAGTATCCGTACCCTCTTCTCCCACTCCTCACACACTGATGGCAACACCGCAGGAGAAATGCTAGCACAGGCTTCCAGTATCCGTACCCTCTCCTCCCACTCCTCACACACTGATGGCAACACCGCAGGAGAAATGCTAGCACAGGCTTCCAGTATCCGTAGTTTCAGGTGTTGCACATCTCGTATCTTCACAGCATAGACAATTGCCTTCAGATGACCCCAAAGATAAAAGTCTAAGGAGGTCACATCAGGAGACCTTGGGGGCCATTCAACTGGCCCACGATGACCAATCCACTTTCCAGGTAACTGTTCATCTAGGAATAAACAACAAGTGTCAGCGCCAAGGCAGAAGGCGACCGCAGCCGAGAAGGACAATGTCCAAAAGTCCACACAAGCAATGAATATATAAAGTCAGCGCAGGTCTATAGTAATACAGCTTTCGTCATTTTCTGGTATACAGGATCTTCGAACAAAAAGGTAAAGAAGCAAGGCTTACCAGATTCCAACAACCCACATTATAAGGTTGTAAACGAGTTTGATAGATGGTCCGCAGAACTTTCAAATGGTGTCGTTTCACCAGCGATGTTGCACACCACAGATTCCTCCGGAATATATTAGATATCCCGAGGTCGCAGAGACTCGCCAAAGAGGAGTCCAGTAGGCTAGTGACATGAAAGAGATGTACGGCACATCTAAGTGTAAACCGTCTTTATTACATAACAAGTAAAACAATTTAAAAGCAAGGATAAAAGAAAATCACATACAGGGTCCGTGCACTGGGAACCCCGAAAAAGTAGCGCACATAAAATGGTCAATAGAAGACCTCAAATAAAATGGTGCCGCCTGTCGCCTTCCCGACCGGTTTCACAATCTTGTGTCATCCCCCTGATGATGCAAGATTGCGAAACCGGTCGGGAAGGCGACAGGCGGCACCATTTTATTTGAGGTCTTCTATTGACCATTTTATGCTTCTTGGGGTTTGCAAACTACTATAGAAGGTTTATTAAGGGGTACTCTACTGTAGTTGCACCCCTCACCAGTCTTACTAAGAAGGGGGCAGACACCACTCACTGGTCTCCCGAGGCCGTACAGGCATTCACCACTCTAAAAAGATTGTTCTGTTCGGCACCCATATTGAGGCATGTGAACACTTCTTTCCCATTTATAGTTGAGGTAGACGCCTCAGAAGTTGGAGTGGGGGCTGTGCTGTCTCAACGTTCAGGTCTTCAGGGGAAATTACACCCGTGTGCCTATTTCTCCCGGAGGTTCTCTCCGGCAGAGAAAAACTATGATATAGGCAACAGGGAGCTCCTTGCCATCAAGTTAGCCTTTGAAGAGTGGCGTCATTGGCTGGAAGGTGCGGAGCATACGATCATGGTTTATACCGACCACAAGAATCTCGAGTACATCGAGGGGGCTAAAAGATTAAGCCCCTGACAGGCTCGATGGTCGTTATTCTTTTCGAGGTTCACATTCTTGATTACATACACTCCTGGTAGTAAGAATACCAAGGCGGATGCACTCTCTAGGTGTTTTGAACCAGAAACAGCACAGCCCTCTGTTCCTGAGACCATTGTTCCACGGAAGTTGGTGCTAGCCGCTACTGAGACTTGGGAGAACTGGAAGGAAACTTTGGGTCCTTTCCAGCAGGATGTCCCAGAAGGAAAACCTGAGGGGGTTTTGTTTATCCCGCTGCCCTTTCGGCTCCAGATTTTGGAGTTCGTTCACTCACACAAGAATGCGGGACATCCTGGGGCGTCTAGGACGCAAGATCTCGTGGCAAGGTGTGCATGGTGGCCCTCTCTGGCAGCTGATTGCAAGGAGTTTGTCAGGGAATGTGCGGTGTGCGCAAAAAGCAAGCCCTCCCGGCTGGCATCTGTTGGTACCCTACAGCCTTTGCCCACCCCGAGTGAACCATGGACCCACTTGTCCATGGATTTTGTGGGGGAGCTTCCGAGGTCAGAGGGCATGTCGGTCATCTGGGTGGTAGTCGACCGCTTTAGTAAAATGGCCCATTTCGTGCCCTTGAAAGGACTCCCCTCGGCCCAGGAATTGGCCGACCTGTTCATCACTCATATTTTCCGGTTGCATGGCATCCCGGAGGACATAGTTTCCGATCGGGGAGTCCAGTTTGTTTCAAAATTTTGGAGGGCATTCTGCCACCAAATGGGCATGGGACTGTCATTTTCATCGGGTTACCACCCACAGACTAATGGCCAAACTGAGAGGGTCAACCAATCTTTAGAGCAATTCTTAAGATGTTACGTGGCTGAAGCACAGAATGATTGGGTTAAATTCTTACCTTACGCAGAATTTGCGCACAACAACTTAAAGAGTTCTTCCTCGGGGTTCTGTCCGTTCCAGATAGTGACCGGGAAGTTACCTAAATTTTCCCCGTTGCCGGTTGCGTCCAGTCCGTTTCCAGCCTTGGAGGCCTGGCAGAGGACATTTAGGGACATGTGGAAGATCGTAAAAGACAACCTTGTGAGAGCATTCCAGAGTCAGAAAAGTCAGGCTGACAAGAGACGCTCGCTGGAGTGGAAATTCAAACCAGGAGATTTGGTTTGGGTATCAACCCGTCACCTGACCCTAAAACAACCCTCTGACAAACTTGGTCCCAGGTTCGTGGGTCCATTCCCAGTTACTAGGAAGATCAACAATGTCACATACACCGTTGATCTTCCCACCAGCATGCGTGGAGTAAGGTCTTTCCACGTATCACTGCTCAAACCCGCAGTCCTGGTGGGTCCCACCCCTCCTCCTCCTGTCTTAGTCGATGCCCAACCCGAGTATGAGGTGGAGAAAATCATAGATTCACGTACTGTACAGAACTCGGTGCAGTATCTTGTACATTGGAAGGGTTACGGCATTGAAGAGAGGCAATGGGTTCCGGGGAACCGTATGCATGCGGACAAGTTAGTGAGAGAGTTTCATACGGTACATCCAGAGAAACCTGGAAGGAGCTGTCCGGAGTCCACTCCTCGGGGGGGGGGGGTACTGTGAGAAAGCGCAAAGGAGCCGCCGCCATGAGTCAGCGGCGGGCGGCTCCTTCAGCACACAGCGGGCATCCGCACGGAGAGGCAGCCGCCTCCTCGCATCATGAGGCGGCTGCCTCCGTGCATCAGAGTGTGGAGCGTGAGGAAACCGCCGCGTTGGACGCGGCGGTTGGTACGCGGCTCTCCGCTGCGGAGACTCCGCAGAGCGGGGCTGGGCTGGCTGGGACGCATAGTCCCTCAAGTTTCAGAGTGACGCGCGCGCGCGCACTCAGACTAAATTTATGACTCTTAGGGGAGAGTCAGCTGACCAGGCAGGTCAGCTGACCATAGCTCCACTCCCCATTGGTCAGCAATCAGGGAGGTGCTGGGGGACACTTAAGTGTATATATACTGCCGGCTGTTCATTCTTCTGGTGTCTGGCGTTGCGTTCACATACGTGGGAGCACCCAGATCCGTTAGTCAGATCCGTTAGTGTGCCGGGACCAGCAGGAGCTGTAATCCTACACTAAGTTAGATTGTTGATAGCTTAAAGTACTAGTTTGATTGTGATTATATGTTATGACCTTTGCCTGCCTCGACTATTCCTCCGAACTCTGACCTTGTACCTCGTTATTTCTGATACTTGTTGCCGAACCCTGCCTGTACCTTGACTCCGCCTCTGCCTCCTGATTTTGTACCCTGATATTTCTGATACCTGTTGCCGAACCCTGCCTGTACCTTGACTCCGCCTCTGCCTCCTGATTTTGTACCCTGATATTTCTGATACCTGTTGCCGAACCCTGCCTGTACCTTGACTCCGCCTTGCCTACTGTATCTGTACCTATCTGTCCGTGTATTTACGACTTGGCTTGCCCGACCTCGAGAACCGACCTCACGATTGGAGGCGGTTCCTAGTCCCGTTAGTGACACTTGCGCCTGAGTGTCATTTTCGGACTTTCCTTCCTACTGTCAGTCTGACTCCTCCCGTCTCGGAGAGCTCAGACCTGTGGAAGGAATCTGTGCAGTTCTCCTTGCTGCACTGAGGCTTGTCCTCTGTATTACTGTTGCACCAATCACAACACTCTACCCTGGTGACCAGAGGTTAGCTAGTATATTGGATTATCGGTGATACTGCAGATCACATATAATCTGATATACGTCTGTATTTCCCGTGATACTGCAGTTCACCGGTAATCAGACCTCTCTGTGCTTCACTGAGCGTTACATTTTGCTTAAATTGTAAGATGGCTTTTACTCTTCCCTGTTTTCCAGCCCATAAAGCCATAGTAAATTAGGTTCTTTGTTCTTTGTGGTCGCCTCGTCTGCCTTGAATGAAAACCGTTCAGTGGAACAGCTCCGAGGGTTAAAAAAAATGGAATTTGTGCTCAAAATACATTTTTTCTCCTTTTTTCTGGCTGAAATCTTGTTTGGCAGAGAGATTTACTGGCATCAGTGCCTCTGGATTTCTGAGCAGCAAGACTCACATGCCCTTTGAAGTCGAAATCCAGGCGGAATCTTCTCAGGTCAATTGTAAGCAAGTGGACTTGGGCCTCGAGCTTTCATCATAAGCGCCAGTCAAAACGCGTGGCCGTCTGACCAAAGCCGGGATCGGGGAACTCGGTGACCTACTTTGAGGTTTGGATTGTCCCTCCTACACTTGCTAAGTCTTCGGTAAGAGCCCGAGTGTCAGCCACAGTTTGGAGGGGATAAAGAGGTATATCTACGGCGAAACGCAGGACCTTCGGATCTGCGCCTTTACTGCTTTAAAATGCGCAGTCCATCTCTTTTATGTTTTTTATCTTACGCGTTGCTCCAATTCCTTTTTATGTTTAAGTTAGAAAATCGTTGTAAAGACAGACCCGGTCGGCGGGCCCTATTACTTTAGGAGATGCTTTTTATTCCCAACAAATAAAAAAAAAGATAGCATTATATTGTATATTACGAAATAACTGCGTTTTACGGTTATGGCCGCCTTGTGGGTTATAATTTAGATCTTCTTAAAGCCAAACTCATTGCCGGGCGTCTAAATGCGCATCTGAGATAGAGAGGAGCTAACTTTTTTTACCAGTGTTTAACGGAATACTGAAAATAATAGTTAGACGCTTACCTATGTAGGGGAAAGGCTCTAGGGGTAGGGAACCTATGGCTCGGGAGCCAGATGTGGCTCTTTTGATGGCTACATCTGACTCACAGTTAGGGGATGATTCACTAACGTACACAGCTCAAGCAGCTCAGCTTAGTGTGACAGTGCAAGTAATTTTCAAAGTATGCCCGCTACTGCTGTAGCATGCACTACTAACTTACACATGCTACCCCCAAAACTAACGGCCACTCCAGTTGTCCCACTCTGGACCCTGTCAGGTCCAGTGACTTTGTAGGACGGGATCCCCACACTTTGATTGGCCCATTAGGCTGTCTGTCACTTGACAGGTAGCCTATTGGGCCAAAATGCGGGGATCTTGTCCTACAAAGTGAATCAACCCCTAAGCCAGCTAGCTAATTGTACAAGCTGTTAGTCGGTATTTCTCCTGTCTGGCTCTCAGGGAAATTGCTGATGTTGCTGAAACCTAAGAGAAGCTGAAGATGTTTCTGACACTTCCACTGCCCAGCGAATCAACTGTGCACACATCACCATGGCAATAGGGACGTGAGTCCTCTGCTGTGCATGCACACTGTGCTAGTTTGAAATGTATTGTATGGCTCTCACAGAAATACATTTTAAAATATGTTGCGGTTATGGCTCTCTCAGACAAAAAGGTTCCTGACCCCTGCTCTAGATTCTGTAGAGCCGTCCTGGTCCTCTCTGGGCCCACGCTCCACTGCTATCTGCCTCTGCCTGTTGAAGTTATTGGACCAGCTAGTAAAATACGCCTTTTTGGAGTCCTTGCCAAGGCTTCAAAGGCGCTGGAACAAGGGAGCCGAGAAAGGATGTGGAAGGATCGACAGAAACTTTGCTAATATGTGCATAATAAATAGGAGGGCGGACTAGGACTATTAAACAAAGGATAGGAGACTGAAGAAGCCAGGCCCGGTCCACCCATGATGCCAAGTGAGGTGACTTTCACAGGCGGCAGAGGTCTGGGGGCAGCACCAGGCAGAAACAGGAAGTGAAGAGAGAGCCTGGCCAACCTATACTGGGGGCAGCTGCACCTGGCCAACCTATACTGTGGGGCACCTATACCTGGCTACCTACTTGTACTGAGGGTGTTTTTTTTTGGGGGGGGGGCTCACCGCAGCTATAACATGCGGTGCAAATTGTTGGGTGCTGTGCGATCATTCCAATTTGGGGGGGCGCATCCTCAAAAGTTTGCATCAGGCAGCAAGGAGTGTAGAACCGGCCCTGGAATAAACCATATATTGTAGCCAGACCTGGCTTTTTAAATATCTGATGCTAGACAATAAATGGCCATATCTTCATTTAAAACTGCCAAAAGAACCGTGATGTGAGAGATAATTTCAGATATCAGCACTGCAGAAGATGGTGGCGTTATATAAATCAGTAATACAGGTGAAAGTCAAACAATTAGAATATCGGGGGGCAAAAGTGCATTTATGTCAGTAATTCAACTTAAAGTTTACCAGAGATGTTGTTATACAAAGATTTTTTTTTTTACTTACCCGGAGCTTCCTCCTGCCCCATAAGCACATCTAGCGCCGTCCTCCCAGGGTCCTCTGCTCAGCCGCAATCATCCCTGGTTACTGTCTCAGTCGTGTCAGTTGGGGTTATGCGACTGACCCTGCTACCAGGGCTGACTGCGGCCGGAGGATGGCGAGGGACTCAGACATGCTTATGGGGCTGGAGGAAGCTCCTGGGTAACTAAACAAATCTTTGTATATCAAAATCTCTGGTTTACTTTAAGGCCTCATTCACACCTGAAATTGAAAATGCAAGCATTTTGCGTTTTTGTGGGCTACACCCCCCCCCCCCCCCCCCCTACACACACACACACACACACACCCTCCCGGCGCTGCACTGTGCGCTGTGTTTCTGGTAAAAGCACTTTTCCCGAGCGGTTTTGTAATTCACTCCCTGACGCAAGTCAGAAAGTGAATTATTTGACCCGGAAAATAGTAAATACAATTAATTTATTTTGAAAAATGCGAACGCAATCGCCGCACAAAGCGATTTTGTGATCGTTTGTGTTTTTCTTATACCTTCCATTGAGGCAAAATCTCCCCAAAAATGGAGCAGGCAGCGCTTTGCTGCACGCACAGCGCACAAACCATGCTGATATGAACCTTCTCATAGACATTCATTGCACAAGCGTTTTGTGGGCGCTTGAAAGAAGGCCGAAAATGCCCTTAGTGTGAACGAACCCTAAAAGGTGAAACTAATATATGAGCTAGACTCATTACATGCAAAAAGCGAGATATTTAAAGCCTTTATTTGTTATAAGGTTGATGATTATGGCTTACAGCTTATGAGAACCCTAAAATCAAAATCTCAGCCCATTAGAATACTGTGAAAAGGTTTAATATTCTCGGCTCAAAGTTCCAGACTCTAATCACCTAATTCATCCAAAACACCAGCAAAAGGTTCAGATTTCATAGATCAGTTTAAACTTTAAAGAGACACTATAACAAATTGTTAGCCTTATTTCTTCTATCCTATAAGTTCCTATACCTGTTCTAATGTGGTCTGGATTACTGCAGCCTTTTCTAGTTGCACTGTCTCTGTAATATATCTAATCTTCTTTTCTTTGTCAAGCTTTGTCAACCCAGGGAGGAATAGGCTGCCTCTGCTGTGATAGGGAGAAGTTATGCACACCCCCTCCAGGCTCTGTGTGCTATATTTACTCCTCACAGACAGAGCTCTCTGAGGGGGGAGGGAGCCGCCTGTCACATGCTGAGAACTGTGAGAAATCCAGACTGGAGTGCAGATAATTCACTATGTAATAAAAACTTGTAGTATACTGTAACATGATATATATATGCATGCATTTACACATCACTTCCTGATTAGCGACCATGTTTTTTGTTTGTAAACACTGCCTAAAACTGGTGATTAAAACCCAGGATCGCGGTGGGGAGCGACAGAAACGGCAAAGAGGGGCCCAGTATAACATAATGAATAGGATGGTATGTTTTTTATTGTAAGAATTTGAGAGTACAGATTCTCTGTAAAGCTGAATTACTGAAGTAAATAGCCATTTGGACAATATTCTAATTTTTAGTGTTTCATAACAGAACTCTATTAAAAGCACCAGTCAGGCAAGTAGCTTTCAAAAACAGAAAGAAAGAAAAAGTCAACAAAAGTGTTTCAGCGTCCCTTTCTCTATACGCTCCCTTTGAGGTCCAGAGTGGGGCGCCGGCTCAGCAGAGCACTGAGTAGGACCTATGTTGTGTCTACTCTTGGGAAGTCTCCAGAGCGCACATCAATGGGCAGCGTTGTAGCCTGCTCAGGTTTGATCTCAGACTTATCCTTTACAGATAAGGATTCCAAGCTTAGCAGGAGTTCCAAGTTCACGTCACAGCCTACTATGATCTCCTCTACAAGGCCAAGGCAACCCCACAAGCAACAAAGTTAACATTAAAGAACCGTGAAAGCCTTTGATGTCGGCCAGCAGTCATTATAACGTTCAAAAGAGCCTGGATGACTCAAAACTCTAACATCTCAGGAACTGGATACCACCATGGCAGAGAGCTTTACATAAATGTTTACAGCGAGAATTTCTTTACACATTTCCAAGGAAACACCTTTCCTTTGTGATGCCAGACAACAGAGCACTTGGCGCTTGCAGTTATGTGTAAATTGTCGACAAACGCGGTGTAAGATCTGTGCTGAGGAGGGCGTGGGTGGAAGAGACGTTTCCCTCGATTACACCTTGGGAAACATCTGAGGAGTCCAACAGAATGGAAAATGGAATTGTTAGTAAATAAACAGCTAACGATATGGCAATCTATAATTCCGCTGCTCACAGTATCGGTATAAACAGCATAAATAATGTATAGAATCAGCAAAATGGAATGTAGACATCAGCTAGCCAAGTCCTCCTCGCAGTTCCACATACTGAAAGGTCATAAGGTCCACTTTGCAGATAATATGTGGACTTTGCTGACCACCACGAAGGGTTTTGAAAACCTGTTTGTGCTGAAATTTGCAAAGTGTGCTTTTTCTTACTTTATGTTTATTATGTGACTTTTGGTGCATTTGTAAAGTAGCACGAAGCTAAACAAGCTTGTCTTTTGCCGACGACCCTGAGCGGCGGCTCCTTGCTACTGCAAAGACGAGAGGTGTCCAGCGCCTGCGCAGTGCAGTCATTCCCATATAGGAACGCGGCTGAAAGCTTTGGGGGTGTGGAAGTCCAACCGCTGGAACGGCCAGGAGAAGGGGAGGATCCAGAGACTTTCCTTTACTGAAGTAAGTATCTAAATCTCTCTCCTAAATGCATCACATGCTTGCTTTAAAGAGGAACTTTAAACAAGGATTAAACTTCATCCCAATCAGTATCTGATACCCCCTTTCCCAGGAGAAATCTTTACCTTTTCCAATAGATCATCAGGGGGGTCTGTATGGCTGATATCGTGGGGAAACCCCTCCCACAGTGTGATGTCAGGGCCAAGGTTCACTGACAGTTTCCTGTCTGTGAACCTCGTTGCATTGTGGGAAATACTGTCTTTTTCCAAATGCCAAGCAAGAAGAATCAACCTCTCTGCGCATAGAACTCTCAGTAACAAACATTCCGTACAGATCACCTACCAGGACTAAAGATGTCACCACCAGTGATAAACTTCAGAATGTAAATCAGGAAGTGGAATGATTTTACAATAGGCAAACACTGACTAAATAATCTATAAACGAATATTGTAAACAATAAGCAATTTCATTAATTATGTTATTTTCTCTACAGATGTTCTTTAAGTTTATATGTGGTAACGTTTCCCTCAGGGGTGTAGCAATAGAATTGCATAGGTTGTGACCGTATCGGGGCCCTTGGGCCAGAGGGGCCCTCCCTCAACCACAGTATTAGCTCTCTATTGGTTCTGTGCTCATAATAATCACTTCTATAGATACATTGAATAGTGGTAATCATTAACAAGTTGTTCCCCATCCCCTTCTTGCACCTGTGACACTGTGGTTGCCATTAGCAGGTTTTGGTGCACCATATCAATTGTTATGTATAGAGTGATTGGGGGGCCCCATTGTAAAACTTGCATCGGGGCCCATAGTTCCTTAGCTACCCCACTGGTTTCTCTTTATGAGAAAAAAATGCATCTATATTGCAACATGGCTTTACAGTAGTCCCTTCATTACATGGCTTTCAACAAAATCAGGAGGGCTCATAGCTAGTTGGTCAGCAAGACTACTGAGTTCACAACCAGGTCTAGAAAAGGGGACTGTTGTTTGCCTAATGCTGGGTATACACGGTGCATTCTCGCACTCGACGCCCCACTCGATTTCCGTCCGCTCGATTATTTCCGAGCATTTCTGAGTGCATTTCGATGATTGTATGGTCGATTCACATGTACAGTATGACAAATCGACCTAACGATGAATTGAAACGTGAATCGGACATGCCGGAAATAATCGAGTCGACGCGAATCGACGGGAATCGAGCGGTGCATCGAGTGCGGGAACGCACCGTGTGTATCCAGCATAAGGATCTTACTGTTTATTGGTTGCAGGGACTTTCTAAGAAAGACTCATAAGGCCTGGACTCAGGAGACACCAAGGCATTAAATAAACAAACAAGGCAAGGAATCAATGGACCGTATTGGTGACCAAAGTCAAGGAAGGAAACATGGGAAATCAGGGATGGTCGTAGTCAGCCAACTTCGCTACGCTGAAACTACGCGTTGTACGCAATTACGCTTCCCCAAACTACGGCTTCGAAATCAAATATTCGCTTCGTATGCATTTCGTAGACTACGCGTTAAAATATGCAATTACGCGTCATGCGAAGCGTAGTGTATGCGGATGCTTATGGCCCTATTCAGAAAATTTGACGCATTAATTCCTGTGTGATTGCTAATACTGGGAACTCTTCTATGCGTACATTCTCCTTTCCAATGCGTACATTTGTAAGCATACAATCGCATGCGGAAAATTACACGCAAGTAACGCATTCGTAGTTCACTACGCAATACACAAGTTAACTACGCATAGTGGGCATAAGCTACGTGTAGCGGTACTTCGCTACGCATAAATTCGTAAGCGTAGTTTTGAAATATCACCTACGAACTACGATGCGTAGATGCGAACTACGATGCGTAAATTCACACTGGCATAGTTTCTACTCATCCCTGATGGGAGTGATATGGAACGCAACATGGAATACGAGTAAAGCGCAGGGCCGGGCCAAGGCAGAGGCGAGAGAGGCTCCAGCCTCAGGGCGCAGTGTAGGAGGGGGCGTAGGGCCGGGTCGAGGCAGAGGCAAGAGAGACTGCAGCCTCAGGGCGCAGTGTAGGAGGGGGCGCAGGGCCGGGCCGAGGTGAGAGAGGCTCCAGCCTCAGGGCGCAGTGTAGGAGGAGACAGGGCCGGGAAGAGGCTAGAGAGGCTCCAGCCTCAGGGCGCAGTGTAGGAGGGGCGTATAACTCACTCAGCTATAATTCCCCTATTGTGTTTGAAGCAGAGAGAAATAAGAAAAGGGGATGCTTGGCAGTGACTGCAAGCCAGATAACTAGAGATTAAGGTGTTGGGGGCCCTGGGGCACCTCTTAGGGCCTATTTCCTCTACATGTGGATTCTGCATCCAGAATCTGCGTGTAACTGGAAACAGGCCCTTAATCTAATAGCAATCAGTGTGTGACGGCTGGGGTGGGAGGGGCCTCTTAGTGTAATAGCAATCAGTGTGTGATGGCTGGGGTGGGAGGGATGGGGAGGGGCCTCTTAGTGTAATAGCAATCAGTGTGTGACGGCTGGGGTGGGAGGTAGTGTTGGGCGAACATCTAGATGTTCGGGTTCGGGCCGAACAGGCCGAACATGGCCGCGATGTTCGGGTGTTCGACCCGAACTCCGAACATAATGGAAGTCAATGGGGACCCGAACTTTTGTGGTTTGTAAAGCCTCCTTACATGCTACATACCCCAAATTTACAGGGTATGTGCACCTTGGGAGTGGGTACAAGAGGAAAAATTTTTTAGCAAAAAGAGCTTATAGTTTTTGAGAAAATCGATTTTAAAGTTTCAAAGGGAAAACTGTCTTTTAAATGCGGGAAATGTCTGTTTTCTTTGCACAGGTAACATGTTTTTTGTCGGCATGCAGTCATAAATGTAATACATATAAGAGGTTCCAGGAAAAGGGACCGGTAACGCTAACCCAGCAGCAGCACACGTGATGGAACAGGAGGAGGCGCAGGAGGAGAAGGCCACGCTTTGTGAGACACAACAACCCAGACCTTGCATGAGGGCAAGAAGCGTGCGGATAGCATGCTTTGTACCGCCATGCAGTCATAAATGTAATAAAGATAAGTGGTTCAATAAACAGGGACCACGCGGCAACGCTAACCCAGCAGCAGCAGACGTGATGGAGCAGGCGCAGGAGGAGAAGGCCACGCTTTGTGAGACACAACAACCCAGGCCTTGCATGAGGGCAAGAAGCGTGCGGATAGCATGCTTTGTACCGCCATGCAGTCATAAATGTAATAAAGATAAGTGGTTCAATAAACAGGGACCACGCGGCAACGCTAACCCAGCAGCAGCAGACGTGATGGAACAGGAGCAGGCGCAGGAGGAGAAGGCCACGGTTTTTGAGACACAACAACCTAGGCCTTGCATGAGGACAAAAAGCGTGCGGATATAGCAGCAATGCTTTTTGCCGCCATGCAGTCATAAATGTAATACAGATGAGAGGTTCAATAAACAGGGACCGGAAATGCTACACCATCCCAGATGTTCATTGGTCATGTTACTTGGTTGGGGTCCTGGAGTGTTGCGTAGTCATTTCCAATCCAGGATTGATTCATTTTAATTTGAGTCAGACGGTCTGCATTTTCTGTGGAGAGGCGGATACGCCGATCTGTGACGATGCCTCCGGCAGCACTGAAACAACGTTCCGACATAACGCTGGCTGCCGGGCAAGCCAGCACCTCTATTGCGTACATTGCCAGTTCGTGCCAGGTGTCTAGCTTCGATACCCAATAGTTGAAGGGTGCAGATGGATTGTTCGACACAGCTACGTCATCTGACATGTAGTCCTTGACCATCTTCTCCAGGCGATCGGTGTTGGAGGTGGATCTGCACGCTTGCTGTTCAGTGGGCTGCTGCTGCATGGGTGTCAGAAAATTTTCCCACTCCAAGGACACTGCCGATACCATTCCCTTTTGGGCACTAGCTGCGGCTTGCGTTGTTTGCTGCCCTCCTGGTCGTCCTGGGTTTGCGGAAGTCAGTCTGTCTGCGTACAACTGGCTAGAGGAGGGGGAGGATGTCAATCTCCTCTCTAAAGTCTCCACAAGGGCCTGCTGGTATTCTTCCATTTTGACCTGTCTGACTCTTTCTTCAAGCAGTTTTGGAACATTGTGTTTGTACCGTGGATCCAGAAGGGTATAAACCCAGTAATTGTTGTTGTCCAGAATGCGCACAATGCGTGGGTCGCGTTCAATGCAGTCTAGCATGAATTGAGCCATGTGTGCCAGAGTCCTACCAGAATCCTCATCATCCTCTTGTGAGCGTTGTGATAGTTGTTGTGATGCATCATAGTCGTCACCTTCCTCCTGGTCTGCTTCTGCTGACCATTCGCGTTGAATTGTGGAAGTCCAACGTGCACCGCTCTGGCCCTCGTCAGTGGTGGCATGAAATTCCTGCTCCAACTCCAGCTGTTCCTCCTCCTCTTCTTCGTCATAGCTGCTGGGGCCAGCGTTCCCTGAGGCGGATGGCCTGATGTTGGTACCATCACGCTGATCGTTTTCTCCTTCAGATTCCCCCAGTTGCATCATGACAGCTGTTTCCTTGATTTTCAACATTGACCTCTTCAGTAAACACAGCAGTGGTATGGTAATGCTGACTGAAGAGTTGTCACTGCTCACAAGCAACGTGGATTGCTCAAAATTTTGGAGGACTTGGCAGAGGTCCAACATGTTGGCCCAATCGGATCCACAGAAGCTTGGCAGCTGTCCGGATGCGCCTCGGTACTGCGCCGTCATGTACTGGACCACTGCACTCTTCTGCTCACAAAAGCGTGCTAGCATGTGCAGCGTAGAATTCCAGCGCGTAGGGACATCACACAGCAAGCGATGGTGGGGGAGATTGAAGCGCTCCTGCATCTTGGCGAGTGCCCCCGAAGCAGTACTGGAATTTCTACAATGTTTGGCCACTCGACGCACCTTCAACAGAAGATCGGCCACGCCTGGGTATGTCCTCAGGAACCGCTGAACTACTAGGTTCATCACGTGCGCCAGGCAAGGGATGTGTGTCAGCTTAGCCAACCTTAAAGCGCGAATGAGATTACTCCCATTATCACACACAACCATGCCCGGTTTCAAGTCCAGCGGTGCCAGCCACAAATCCGTCTGTTCCTTTATTCCCTTCCAAATTTCCTCCCCTGTGTGCTGCTTATCCCCAAGGCAGATCAGCTTCAGCAACGCTTGCTGACGCATGCCAACAGCTGTGCTGCACTGCTTCCACGAACCTACTGCTGCTGGGTTAGCGTTTCCGGATGAGGTACAGCTTTGAGATGCGTTGGAGGAGAAGGAGTCAGAGAGGTAGGTGCTGCTGTTGTTATCCAGTGGGAGGGACGGCAGTGCAGCTGTTTGCGGCGTGGGCAACACCCGCGCCGTAGCAGGTGAGGAATCGCTGCCAGGCTCCACAAGGTTCACCCAGTGCGCGGTAAGGGAGATGTATCGACCCTGTCCGAACGCACTCGTCCAAGTGTCAGTGGTGAGGTGAACCTTGCAGGCAACGGCATTCTTCAAGCTTCGGGTTATTTTGCTGACCACGTGCTCATGCAACTCAGGCACTGCAGAGCGCGCAAAGTGGTAGCGGCTGGGAACCACGTAACGTGGGATGGCCACTGACATCATGCCCTTGAAGCTGTTTGTCTCCACCACTCGATATGGCAGCATTTCGCAGGCCAGAAGCTTGGCTATGCTGGCTGTTACTGCCACGGCCCGGGGGTCATTTGCTGGCAATTTCCTCTTGCGCTCAAACATCTCCGACACAGACAACTGAACCGTAGCGCTGCACACGGAAGGGCTGTTGGTTGTTGTGTTTGATGAACACTGGGAGACCTCAAGAGCACTACTCCGGAAAGTGACAGTGTCAGCGTCGTCTGATGTTTGTGAATGTTGTGAACCACGCAATGGCTGGGCTACTGCTGCTGCTGAGGCGGGTCTGGTGGTGAGTCTGGTGAACCCAAGGGAGGCAGTGTTGCTGGTACCCTGTCCTGCCGCGTTTGCCCACAGAGTGGGATGTTTGGATAGCATGTGGCGGCTCATGCTGGTGGTGGAGAGGTTGTTAATACTTTTCCCCCTGCTCAGGCGAGTCTTGCACACCTTGCAAATCGCCATGGTAACATCCTCAGTGTAGTCTTCAAAGAAAGCCCAGACTTTGGAGCACCTGCCTCCTTGCTGGCGATTTCTGTTTCCTCCTCTTTTGCCTCTCACTTGAACTTCCACGCTTGTGGTGCCTGAAATTGCGCGCCGCCTACCTTGTGGCACAAGGCGAACTCGTGCAGCAGTGGGTTCTTCAACAGACTCATCTGTGCTGCTGCTACGACGGCGATGTTCTCGTTCACAAATAAAATCTGGGTCTCTGTCCACATTGTCCATACCCTCCTCTTCCATCTCCTCAAACTCGTCATATGTCATTGTGGGGGGCCGCCGCCGTGGAGTAGAGCTCCCCAGAACAACCTCTGCGCAGCTCACTCCAACGTCGTCTTCCAGATCTTGTCGGCCGACCTCCTGCAATTGCAACCCCTCCTGCCCAACTTGCTCTGGGATTTGGGTTTCCGAGTCCTCCTCGGACTCGCCTTGTATTTCAGTGCGCGGTGCATTTCCCACAGTTAATGGTTGTGAATCCGGGCACAACATTTCTGGCTGTTCCTCCATTGACCTTTCATAGGTGGAAGTTTGTTGGGCTGGGAATAGCTCCTGCGAATACCCCATTGTGTCCTGAGGTAAATCATAGGACTGGTTATCTGGCAGTTGTGTGCGTGGTGTCACTGCCGGTTTTGTCAGCTTTGTGCCCACTGGCTCCTTGTAACTGGCTGAGGACTCGGACCTCGTGCGTGATGTGCTGGTGCTGCTTAACCCACTGCTGGACGCTTGAGAGGTCATCCAAGTAATTATCTGGTCCTGTTCTTTTGGATTTGTGAGGGTTGTTGTCCTGGACAACATGGGCGGTATTGAGTGGGTTTTCTTGGGTGCTCCCTTGTGGCCTGTACGTGAACCGTCAGGGGAAACACCTCTTCCCTTGCCCCTTCCTCTTTCACCGGATTTCTTCCTCATTTCACTTATCCTTACAGTACACGCTGACTGGCAGCAGTACAGTGGCAGTACAGAAATGCTATACAGTACCACTATTCCCAGCAGCGACACAGAGCACAATGCTATACAGTGGCGGGTGAGCGGTGTACCACTATTCCCAGCAGCGACACAGAGCACAATGCTATACAGTGGCGGGTGAGCGGTGTACTACTGTTCCCAGGCCCAGCAGACACAGAGTGGAAGTAAACACAATGCTATATAGTCTGGCTGAGCGGTGTACACAGAGTGGCAGTACACACAATGCTATATAGTCTGGCTAAGCCGTGTACACAGAGTGTCAGAAAACACAATGCTATATATAGCGTGGCTGAGCGAGGTGCACAGTGGCAGTACACACAATGCTATATAGTCAGGCTAAGCCGTGTACACAGAGTGTCAGAAAACACAATGCTATATATAGCGTGGCTGAGCGAGGTGCACAGTGGCAGTACACACAATGCTATATAGTCAGGCTAAGCCGTGTACACAGAGTGTCAGAAAACACAATGCTATATATAGCGTGGCTGAGCGAGGTGCACAGTGGCAGTACACACAATGCTTTATAGTCAGGCTGAGCCGTGTACACAGAGTGTCAGTAAACAATGGTATATAGTCTGGCTGAGCGGTGTACACAGAGTGTCAGTAAACAACGGTATATAGTCTGGCTGAGCGGTGTACACAGAGTGGCAGTAAACACAATGCTATATATAGCGTGGCTGAGCGAGGTGCACAGTGGCAGTACACACAATGCTATATAGCCAGGCTAAGCCGTGTACACAGAGTGTCAGAAAACACAATGCTATATATAGCGTGGCTGAGCGAGGTGCACAGTGGCAGTACACACAATGCTTTATAGTCAGGCTGAGCCGTGTACACAGAGTGTCAGTAAACAATGGTATATAGTCTGGCTGAGCGGTGTACACAGAGTGTCAGTAAACAACGGTATATAGTCTGGCTGAGCGGTGTACACAGAGTGGCAGTAAACACAATGCTATATATAGCGTGGCTGAGCGAGGTGCACAGTGGCAGTACACACAATGCTATATAGCCAGGCTAAGCCGTGTACACAGAGTGTCAGAAAACACAATGCTATATATAGCGTGGCTGAGCGAGGTGCACAGTGGCAGTACACACAATGCTTTATAGTCAGGCTGAGCCGTGTACACAGAGTGTCAGTAAACAATGGTATATAGTCTGGCTGAGCGGTGTACACAGAGTGTCAGTAAACAACGGTATATAGTCTGGCTGAGCGGTGTACACAGAGTGGCAGTAAACACAATTGCTATATATAGCGTGGCTGAGCGAGGTGCACAGTGGCAGTACACACAATGCTTTATAGTCAGGCTGAGCCGTGTACACAGAGTGTCAGTAAAGAATGGTATATAGTCTGGCTGAGCGGTGTACACAGAGTGTCAGTAAACAACGGTATATAGTCTGGCTGAGCGGTGTACACAGAGTGGCAGTAAACACAATGCTATATATAGCGTGGCTGAGCGAGGTGCACAGTGGCAGTACACACAATGCTTTATAGTCAGGCTGAGCCGTGTACACAGAGTGTCAGTAAACAATGGTATATAGTCTGGCTGAGCGGTGTACACAGAGTGTCAGTAAACAACGGTATATAGTCTGGCTGAGCGGTGTACACAGAGTGTCAGAAAACACAATGCTATATATAGCGTGGCTGAGCGAGGTGCACAGTGGCAGTACACACAATGCTATATATAGCGTGGCTGAGCGAGGTGCACAGTGGCAGTACACACAATGCTATATATAGCGTGGCTGAGCGAGGTGCACAGTGGCAGTACACACAATGCTATATTAGTCAGGCTAAGCCGTGTACACAGAGTGTCAGAAAACACAATGCTATATATATAGCGTGGCTGAGCGAGGTGCACAGTGGCAGTACACACAATGCTATATATATAGCGTGGCTGAGCGAGGTGCACAGTGGCAGTACACACAATGCTATATATAGCGTGGCTGAGCGAGGTGCACAGTGGCAGTACACACAATGCTATATATAGCGTGGCTGAGCGAGGTACACAGTGGCAGTACACACAATGCTATATAGTCTGGCTGAGCCGTGTACACAGAGTGTCAGAAAACACAATGCTATATATACAGCGTGGCTGAGCGAGGTACACAGTGGCAGTAAACAATGCTATATATAGTGTGGCTGAGCGAGCGGTGTACTACTGTTCCCAGCAGCGACACACAATGACTGGGGGGACCCTGGCTAGCGTGGCTGGAGCGCGAACTACCCTGCCTGCCTACCCAAAGCTAAACCCACAGACAAATGGCGGAGATATGACGTGGTTCGGGTATTTATTTACCCGAACCACGTGACCGTTCGGCCAATCAGAGCGCGTTCGGGCCCGAACCACGTGACCCGTTCGGCCAATCACAGCGCTAGCCGAACGTTCGGCCATGCGCTCTTAGTTCGGCCATGTGGCCGAACGGTTTGGCCGAGCACCGTCAGGTGTTCGGCCGAACTCGAACATCACCCGAACAGTGGCGAACACTGTTCGCCCAACACTAGTGGGAGGGGCCTCTTAGTGTAATAGCAATCAGTGTGTGACGGCTGGGGTGGGAGGGGCCTCTTAGTGTAACAGCAATCAGTGTGTGACGGCTGGGGTTGGAGGGATGGAGGGGCGCACTTAGGTGTCTCAGTCTTGGGTGCTGGGGGATCTTGTCCCGGCTCTGGTGACGCACATCGGCTAAGCCCATGAGTAAGTTAACCCCACCTCTGCCACGGGCAGCGCTGTGTAATTTACAATTCAGTTACAAGTAGTTATGTACTTGTAGCTACTCTGTGTGCATAACACTAGTTGTGGCTTGTGGGTCCTTTCACAGAAACACTGCAGATTTGCTCTAATTTAGACTTCTGGTAAAGATTTATTTTGTTTCTTATGTAGCATCTGCTATTGTACCAAATTTCCCCCCCCCCCCCCCCCACTCTTCAGCAGGGAAGGTAACCCAAGGGAATTAGCATCTGCCGGTGGACCATAGTTTGTTTTGTTAGAATTTGAATTCTTTCTGAAAGAGAAAAATATTGTGCATAGTAAACTTTAGCATATTGCACACAAGCAAATGGAAAGATTTAAGGATATATTCGGAAAAGGGACTATGAATATAATATAATGAGTGCCCCCGGTTTTGTGACCTGATTGGAGTGAATTGTGGAGACTTCTCAGTTCCCTCAGCCATTAATGCTAAGACAGAACCTATTCAAAAAAGATAATTTGAACTGGTTGAATTCCCAAAACTGTGCCTGCCCAGTTTTGAATAATGTTTAGTGGAAGGTTCCTCTATTAAAACTTAAAGGAATACTGTAGGGGGGGTCGGGGGAAAAAGAGTTGAACTTACCCGGGGCTTCTAATGGTCCCCCGCAGACATCCTGTGCCCGCGCAGCCACTCACCGATGCTCTGGCCCCGCCTCCGGTTCACTTCCGGAATTTGTGACTTTAAAGTCGGAAAACCACTGCGCCTGCATGGCTGTGTCATCGCTCCTGCTAACGTCACCAGGAGTATATTGTGCAGGCCCAGTACGGTCTGACTGTACCAGTGCAGTACGCTCCTGGTGACGTCAGCAGGAGCGAGGACACGGCCGCACAGGCGCAGTGGTTTTCCGACTTTAAAGTCGGAAATTACAAAAGTGAGCCGGAGGCGGGAACAGGAGCATTGGGGAGTGGCTGCGTGGGCACAGGGTGTCTGCGGGGGACCATTAGAAGCCCCGGGTAAGTTCAACTCTTTTTTCCCCGACCCCTACAGTATTCCTTTAAAGGGAATCTTAACTGTGGGGGAAAAAAAATTCACTTACCTGGGGCTTTCCCAAGCCTCCTGCAGCCGTCCTGTGTCCGCGCCGGTCCTTCGGTGCCCTCCGGTCTCCCTCTGTGGCTAAGTTTCGTTTTCGGCCGACTGTCATGCACTTTACGGCGCTTTACGGCGGGGAATGCGGAAGAAGAGCATGCTTTGCCCAAGGACGACTGGCAGTCGGCCGAAAACGAAACTTAGCCACGGCGGGAGACTGGAGGGCACCGAAGGACCGGCGAGGGCACAGGACGGCTGCAGGAGGCTTGGGAAAGCCCCAGGTAAGTGAATTTTTTTCCCCCCACAGTTAAGGTTCCCTTTAACCACCTATTTGTAGTATAAGGGACAACCAGATTTTGAATACTATGAAGAGATTGTGTAGCTAAGCTCCCACACCGACCACGGAGGTGGTAAAATTGGCAGGAGGAAGGTCCAGAGGCTTCCTCAGACTTCTTACGAGCCCTCCTGCACTGCACTTGGATCCACGAAACAATACTCGACATCAAAGTTGAATATTGATCATGGCTGTGCTCTCCTCATGTACGTGCGAAGCTAAACTGCACAGGTGCAAAGTACATCTGACCCCTGCACAGTAGCACGGAGCAACTCCTCCACAGCTTTTTTGCCATGCTACTCAAAGGCTTTAATGCACCCATGCGGCTACACTTGTACACAGGGGGGGCGGGTGGCCACGAAGATGAGAAGAGTTCTAGTAACAACAGAGGGGGGAGGAGGGAGGATTGGGGAGGCCTCTGGAGCATTCTGAAGGTTCCGCCTACTGAGGTAAGTATCTTTTTTTTAACCTTAAATGCATATAAAAACTATGCTAATCCATGGTTTTAAAGGGAGTAAATATGTCAGCCTCCATGTTATTTCAGTGTTATAGGCAACAAGCACCATGCGCACAGTACAGTCCATGCATGAAATCTTATTGCAGCTTGTGTGACTCGCTCTGGGCCTTAGTCAGCGCCCGCAATGCCATACTTTTCCGCCTGCATTCGCAGCATTCATATTATGTTTAATGCTCATCATTTTGGCGAGCCAGCCGGGTCCGTATTGTGTGTCTAATGGGCGCCGCTGACCTTTTGTTGCAGTTGCTTTGCTAAACAGGATTCATTGTATGTTTGGCTGAGAGCAGGAAAATAACTTCCTATTTCACGTCCTCCGGAACACGATCGCTCCGCATACTTAGCGAGAATCAAAACACAACTCATTTTATGCTTTCTGTTGGTGCGATTCAAGGCAGGAAGACACCGGTACACTGCCTACAAATGGGCAGCAGTAGCTCAATATACACCTAAAACAGGAGTAACTGCTCTAGAAATCTGTAGAACGTATCTCGTTATTAGAAATACACAATAAGATGGTAATATTTCCGACTTTAATTAGTGCAAAGCGTATATTGTGCTTGGAATAGGGCCAATCAAAACTAAGCAAGTACATTTGATTGGCCCAATTTAGTTTTGCTGAGATGTTACAAGTTGGGATGAGAGTGCAGAATTTTCAAGTTCAGTTTTGCAGCAAATCATCCCCAATCGCGCTTAGCGTGCAAGGATTTTTGTAAACATAGTAAATAGGGATAGGCTACTGCAATGTTCTTTATACAGGCCTCAAAGGCAAACACCTGCACTGCAATCAATTGTACAGATTCAGAATGCCTCAAAGGCTGTTAACTAGCCAACCCCAGCATTGCCACATAACACCAACCCTTCGCTCACTCCACTGGCTACTGACAAAATGGAGAATTCTGTTGCAATAGTGCAGGGGTCCCCAAACTTTTTTGGTCAAGGGCCGGGTCAACAGGCTGCTGGGGGGCCAGAACACACATAAAATGATGTTGAAAAATATTACATTGAATCTAGGTATTGATTCCCCCATCATGCCTGGAGGAAAATGCCCAGCAGCAGCCAATCAGTTATGCGGTACCCGAAGAACGTCTTTGTGCACCAGACAGGGAAGCATACCGAGGTGACAATCTGATGCCCAGTTGAACAGCAGTGTCACCCGATGCAGAATTGGAAGCCAGCGAATAACTGCTTGCTGGCTTCTACAGTATGAGGATGGGAGGTGCCAGCACTGCTATTCTATATGCGGGCCGTCGATCTTTAAAGGTGCAGTGGGCCAGATCAAAGTTATACATTTTTGTGTTTGGGGGCCAGTGAAAAAGCCTCAAGGGGCGGCATTCAGCCCACGGGCCGTAGTTTATGGACCACTGAAATAGTGTAATAGGATCAGGCCCGGATTTACATCACAGGAGCCTATAGGCACAGATGTCCTGTCACCCTCCATGAACCTACAAACCCCCATCGAACCACACCACAAGTGTGCTGGCTGGCCCAGCTGTCACACTTCTCCCTTACTTCCCTTGCCCATCATAGGTAGCTACAGGTGCCCCTTAGTATTAGGGAGCCAGAAGTACCCTCAGTATTAAGTAGCTAGAGGTGCCCCAGACTGAAGGGAGATCTTGTCAGTGAAATACCGAGAGCTCTCATTTACGCTCTGCTCGGGACTCTGCATAGGGAAGGAGGGAGATACTAGGGGAGTGAGCCACCTATCCATCATCAGGCGTCTGTAGGCACGTGCCTACATTGCCTTATGGTAAATCCGGCCCTGAATAGAATGAATGTAATAGAATAGTAGTAATATAGTTAAATAGTGGAATATCAATAATGTTACCAGTATTCCACTAGCGGCTTTCTCCAGACCAAATTACTATGGTGTCCTTTTTAAAAGTATGAACTGAGGTGATCAATAAACAGTAAATATTTCACGACAGAATGGTTGTTTGTGATTGTTTAACCAAAATCCACCTACTGAACCCTCAAGACAGTTTTTGTTTTTTCTGCAGGAAGCATCCTCCCCCCTCCTCTTTCCATAGGCATGTACTTGCAGCTCGGCTGAACCAAACCTGCGCGCACTTTCACTGCCTGGCTGTGCACTGTCACCTGAAATAATCACAAATGGTCACTTCACCCAGCAATAGTCTTGTCTCTGTACAGGCCACTCCTCTGTGTGTGCTAAAGTACTGAAAAGAGCAGCAGAGAAATGATAAGCTGTGCAGACAGAAAAGGGGAAACGTAGATAAATAACACCTCCCAACTTTTTGAGCTAAGAAAAAGGGGCACGTAAGCCTCACCCCTTCCACACCCCCATCACACCCCTAGTCACGCATACCATATAGATTTCATAAGAAAAATATGTTGTTTTATAATTCAAACCACACTGGTCCTTTCTATCCTGCTTCATTTTCCTTCATATTAACATTTTAAAATCCTACTAATATAATAAATGGTAAAGTTCGGAAGTTCGGATGTTTGGATGTTTGTTACTCGATCACGCAAAAATGGCTGAACGGATTTGAATGAAATTTGGCACACACATAGTACATTACCTGGAATAAAGTATAGGATACTTTTTATTCCCATAACCCAAAAGAGACAAATACAAATTTCACTGGAAAATTTAAACTGCGGCCATTCTTACACTGTTAATGGCAGGGTTCTCAAACTTTGCACAGTTGGTTACTGGGTGACTGGGATTAATATTCATAAAAGTGGGTGGAGTCTATAAAAGTCAATCAAAATTCACCTATTGATTTTCAAGGGGAATATTTACATTGCTTCCTTGCTTGCACTGTTAATGGCACAAGCCTCAAACCTGGTACAGTTGATCATTGGGTGACTGGGGTTTAATTTCAGAAAGGGGGTGGGGCCACAAATAGCCAATTAGATTTGTTTCATTTCAATGCAAATTATTGATGCCAAACACCGCAAAGATCACAAACTTGGTAATTGATTAATTGTGCGTTAGGGTTAGAAAAGTAGGCACAGCCAACACCAGCCAAATACATAAGCGGGCAATGCCGGGTCATAAGTGGGCGGAGACAAATGCACATTTTACTGAAAAATGTAAACTGCAGCCATTCTTACACTGTTAATGGCAGGGTTCTCAAACTTTGCACAGTTTGTTACTGGGTGACTGGGATTAAAATTCAGAAAAGTGGGTGGAGCCTACAAAAGCCAATCATAATTCACCTATTGATTTTCAAGGGAAATATTTACATTGCTGCCATTCTTGCACTGTTAATGGCACAAGCCTCAAACCTGGTACAGTTGATCATTGGGTGACTGGGGTTTACATTTTTAAAAGGGGGTGGAGCCACAAACAGCCAATCAGATTTGTTTCATTTTAATGCAGGTTATTGATGCCAAAGACCGCAAAGCTCACAAAGTTGGTCATTAAGTAGTTGATTAATTGTGTGTTAGGGTTAGGAAAAGTGGGCACAGCCAACACCAGCCAAATACATAATCAGGCAATGCTGGGTCATCAGTAGGCGGAGACAAATACAAATTTCACTGAGAAAAAGTAAACTGCAGCCATTCTTACACTGTTAATGGCAGGGTTCTCAAACGGATTTGAATGAAATTTGGCACACACATAGTACATCACCTGGAATAAAGTATAGGATACTTTTTATTCCCATAACCAAAAAGGGAGCGGAGACAGATACAAATTTCACTGGAAAATGTAAACTGCAGCCATTCTTACACTGCTAATGGCAGGGTTCCCAAACTTTGAACAGTTGGTCGATGGGTGACTGGGATTAATATTCAGAAAAGTGGGTGGAGCCTATAAAAGCCAATCAAAATTCACCTATTGATTTTCAAGGGGAATATTTACATTGCTGCCATTCTTGCACTGTTAATGGCACAAGCCTCAAACCTGGTACAGTTGATCATTGGGTAACTGGGTTTCAATTTCAGAAAGGGGGAGGAGCCACAAACAGCCAATTAGATTTGTTTCATTTTAATGCAGGTTATTGATGCCAAAGATCGCAAAGCTCACAAACTTGGTCATTGAGTAATTGAGTAATTGTGTGTTAGGGTTAGGAAAGTGGGCACAGCCAACACCAGCCAAATACATAATCGGGCAATGCTGGGTCATAAGTGGGCGGAGACAAATACAAATTTCACTGACAAAATGTAAACTGCAGCAATTCTTACACTTTTAATGGTAGGGTTCTCAAACTTTGCACAGTTGGTCACTGGGTGACTGGGATTAATATTCAGAAAAGTGGGGGGAACCTGCAAAAGCCAATCAAAATCCACCTATTGATTTTTAAGGGGAATATTTCATTGCTGCCATTCTTGCACTGTTAATGGCACAAGCCTCTCGCACTGGTAATCACCTGTACCTGGGACAGTTGGCCATTGGGTGATTGGGGTTCAAATTCAGAAAAGGGGTGGAGCCATAGCCAATCAGATTTATTTTATTTCAATGCAAATTATTGATGCCAAAGACCACAAAGCTCACAAACTTGGTTATTAAGTAATTAAGTAATTGTGTGTTAGGGTTAGGAAAAGTGGGCGGAGCCAACACCGGCCAAATACATACCCGGGCAACGCCGGGCGTCCAGCTAGTTAGTAATATATCAATTTAAAGGATGGGAATAAAGTTTAGAGTCAATCAAATACATTTTTCAGTAGATAAATATATATATTTACATAGAAAGAGGGACAAAGTCCTGAAAGAGGGACAAATGAGGAGGGAAGAGGGACAGAGGGATAGGGCTCCCAAAGAGGGACTGTCCCTCCAAAAGAGGGACAGTTGGGAGCTATGGATAAATGGTTTCTGCTATGATGCAGTGGAATGTAGCTGTTTATTTTTATTATTCTGGTTAATTTGAATATCAATTCATCACACCTGATTGAGCGTACCAGCAGCTGAATCCAGTGAGGAGCGTAAGTAAACTCCACTGCAGTCACAAGCGCATTTGGCCCATGAAGCAGGCATTCTGTCAAGCACTTTGCATTTATACGCTCTTTATACTCACTTATCCATCATCCGGATGTCTATTAGAATTTGCCTGGTTTAATTTCAGCCGTAAGACATTTTTAGCGCGTATAACTATAAACACGCTGACACTTTAAAGCATTTCAGGTTTAATTGTAACGATTCAAACCCTGAAAACTTACAAAGGAAGTTTATCCACCGCAATCAGCGGCCGCCCAGAGGCCCAATTTAATACATAAAGGTTGGCAGCGCTGCTTACGGATGGCCTGCGCGGCAGAAGCGCGAGCATTAGCTGCGATAATGCGGGGGGGGGGGTGTTGAGGCGCGTTGTTTGGACGCTTCGCACGGCTCCCTGTTGCCTCGTAGGAAGTTATTTATCAGCGTGCCAAGGAACAGACACCTGCTGGCCGGTGCTCACGCAGCTGCGGCGCTCCACAAATGGATTGCATTATTACTGTCGCTCGCAGGTGTGGAATGGCGGAATCTCACGTTATCTGGCCGGCCCAGGAAACCAGCAGATCACAGAACGCAGGTCCAGCTGTGACATGAGCTGACACCCAACATAACTGTCCCTCCACTGTGACAGAAATGTAATTGTCTTGGAAAGAAGCTTTTGTGATGCCACAAGAGCTGACAATCTGTCAAAACGCTAACTCTAACATCAACCTGAACTTTCTTTAGTAACTGGGGACTTTGAGGGATGGAATAGAGACACTTATAGATTAAACACACACACATAGTTTAGATTTAGAAAAGTAATTTAAAGGATACCACAACTGACATGTGGCATAATGAGATAGACATGGGTATGTACAGTGCCTAGCACACAAATAACTATGCTGTGTTCCTTTTTTTCTTTCTCTGCCTGAAAGAGGTAAATATCAGGTATGTAAGTGGCTGACTCAGTCCTGACTCAGACAGGAAGTGACTACAGTGTGACCCTCACTGATAAGAATTTTCCCCTTTTTTATCTCTTTCTTGCTCTCAGAAGCCATTTTCTTCTAGGAAAGTGTTTTATAGTTGGAATTTCTTATCAGTGAAGGTCACACTGTAGTCACTTCCTGTCAGTCAGGACTGAGTCAGCCACTTACATACCTGATATTTACCTCTTTCAGGCAGAGAAAGAAAAAAGGAACACAGCATAGTTATTTGTGTGCTAGGCACTGTACATACCCATGTCTATCTCATTATGTCACATGTCAGTTGTGGTATCCTTTAAAGAGACTCCGTAACAAAAATTTCATTCGGTTTTCTTCCATCCTACAAGTTCCAAAATCTATTCTAATGTGTTCTGGCTTACTGCAGCACGTTCTACTATCACCATCTCTGTAATAAATCAACTTATCTCTCTCCTGTCAGATTTGTCGGCCTGTGTCTGGAAGGCTGCCAAGTTCTTCAGTGTTGTGGTTCTGTGATGCATCTCCGCCCTCCAGGCCCCTCTCTGCACACTGCCTGTGTGTTATTTAAAATGAATGCAGCTTCTCTCTGCTCTATTATCTTTTACAAGCTGGATAAATCCTCCTCTGAGCTGGCTGGGCTTTCACATACTGAGGAATTACATACAGGCAGAGCTGTCTGCACTCTGCAAGAAGAAACAGCCTGACACTTCAGTGGAAGATAGCTACAGGGGGAAAGAAACACACAAATGATCTCTTGAGATTAAAAAGGAAGGCTGTATACAGCCTGCTTGTGTATGGATGTATTTTCTATGTGTGGACATACTGTACATCAACCTACTTCCTGTTTTGGTGGCCATTTTGTTTGTTTATAAACAAACTTTTTAAAACTGTTTTTAACCACTTTTAATGCGGCGGGGAGCAGCGAAATTGTGGCAGAGGGTAATAGGAGATGTCCCCTAACGCACTGGTATGTTTACTTTTGTGCGATTTTAACAATACAGATTCTCTTTAAGGTGTCTAAATGCAAAACTTTTATGTACAAACTTATTTTTCCAGTAAGGCATACTGTGCTCTCTCACCTATTACCCCCTCCTCTGGCTACTCTCCTGCCTCCAGCCCCCTTCTTTTGCCTCTTATCCCCTCCTCTGGCTGCTCTCCTGCCTCCAGCCCCCTCCTCCTTCCTCTTATTCCCTCCTCTGGCTGTGCTCCTACCTCTAAGCCCCCTCCTCCTTCCTCTCACCCCCTCCTCTGGCTGCTCTCCTGCTTCCAGCCCCCTCCTTCATCCTCTTACCCCTTCCTCTGGCTGCGCTCCTACCTCTAAGCCCCTTCCTCTTTCCTCTTACCCCCTCCTCTGGCTGCTCTCCTGCCTCTAAGCCCCCTCCTTCTTTCTCTCACCCCCTCCTCTGGCTGCTCTCCTGCTTCCAGCCCCCTCCTTCATCCTCTTACCCCTTCCTCTGGCTGCGCTCCTACCTCTAAGCCCCTTCCTCTTTCCTCTTACCCCCTCCTCTGGCTGCGCTCCTACCTCTAAGCCCCCTCCTTCTTTCTCTCACCCCCTCCTCTGGCTGCTCTCCTGCCTCCAGCCCCCTCCTTCTTCCTCTTACCCCCTCCTCTGGCTGCTCTCCTGCTTCTAGCCCCCTCCTTTTTCTTCTTACCCCCTCCTCTGGCTACGGTCCTACCTCTAGCCCCTTCCTTCTTCCTCTTACCGACTCCTGAGGCTGCTCTCCTGCCTCTTACCCCCTCCTCTGGCTGCTTTCCTGCCTCCTGGTGGCTGGATGGTGTACTGGTTAAGGGTTCTGCCTCTGACACAGGAGACTTGGGTTCGAATCTTGGCTCTGCCTGTTCAGTAAGCCAGCACCTATTCAGTAGGAGACCTTAGGCAAGACTCCCTAACACTGCTACTGCCTATAGGGCGCGTCCTAGTGGCTGCAGCTCTAGCGCTTTGAGTCCGCCAGGAGAAAAGTGTGATATAAATGTTATTTGTCTTGTCTTGTCTCTAGCCCCCTCCTACTACCTCTTACCTAGCTGCTCTCTTGCCTCCAGGCTCCATCCCCCTCCTTCTTCCTTGTACCCCCTCCTCTGACTGCTCTCCTAGCTCAAGCTCCCCCCCTTCTTATCCCCTCCTCTGGCTACTCTCATGCCTCTAGCCCCCTCCCTCTTTCTCTTACCTCCTGCTCTGGCTGCTTTCCTGCCTCTTGGACGACCCCTGCCCCCCCCCCCCCACACACACACACACACACACACACCTTCTTCCTTTTGGTAGTCTTTCCATGAAATTGTCTCAAGGGATATGGAGGAACCTCTATGAATGTGCCCTGCATCTGCATCTTATTCTTTTTTTTACCTGATGTCCCACCTGCAAGTACATCTGCACCAATGGAGTGAGGAGCAGGAAGCAGGACGGGGTGGCTCCCCCTATTGGCTGGCTGGCTCCTTTGCCTTTCCTGTTTACTGAGTGACTGATTGCTAGCTGCTGACAGCTCCAGGCTGGAGGTTAAATACCGAACCTCTCACTTGTTTTATCTTTGTGAAGTCAGTAATTTACCTCACTGGATGGTAATTTCTGTACTCCATGTTATAAAAGACTTATGGTGCTCTCTTGCCCAATGGGGCAAAAAGATGTTATTATTGGCTGTAACAGCCCCACATTCTCCAATATCAACAAACAGATGGGGTTTAGCAGTGTGTAGTTTTTTTTTTTTGATATCTAAAGCCCTATACACAGGCTAGATTAGGGGTGTCAAACTCAAACACAGAGTGGGCCGAAAGTTAAACATTGGGGCCAAATCTTGGGCCAACCTCAATGTCTAGTGGCCCTCTCCCTCACTTACACATTTCCCTGGTGTCTAATGGCCCCCCAGCTATTCCCCTATACAGTTCTCTGGTGTGTAGTCCCCCCCATACAGTTTACTGGTGTCTATTGGCCCTCCTCCCTCCCCTATACAGTTCCCATGGTGTCTAGTGGCCCTCCTCCCTCTCCTATACAGTTCCCTGGTGTCTAGTGGCCCTCCCTCCCCTTTGCAGTCCCCTGGTGTCTTATGCCTCCACCCTCCGGTATACAGTTCCCTGTTGTGTAGTGCTTTCCTCCTCCATATGGCTTCCCTGATGGTCTAGGGCTTCACCTGCAATATGGCCTCCCTGGTGGTCTAGAGTGGGCCAAACATAATGCAAAGCGGTGAAACCATTTGAGGGCCAAATTTGATGACTCTGTGTTCCAGATTTGGCCCACTGAAAGGGGTTTGGTATGTATGGGCTAGATAAAACCCGTCCAAGGCTGTCGCTAATCTCAGACTACCCCTTCCCACCAGAGCCGGCCTTAGAGTATGCGGGGCCTGGGGCGAGTGTCATATGCGGGGCCTAGAGGCATAAGTGAAGGCCATGTACCGTACCACCACAGTCATGGGCTTGTCCACCTCTAAAGCAGTATGCCTTATTATTGTTTAAAAACTTGGTAAAGGCCCCTAAGCCAACCAATACAGGAACAATTACAATACGTAATGTAATCACACTGTACCTATCCCTAGCTCCCCAGCCAGTCTCTAACTATCCCTAGCTCCCCATGAAACCTAGCACCAATCCCCAGCCAGTCTAGAAGCTCCAGCCTGAGCCCCCTCTAGCTCCAGTCCATGCTTGACTGACCTAAATGCCCCTGGGGCCCTCAGGCTGAGGCTCTTGCATGTGACGTTACCTTAATCTGACATTTGGCAAGCTTCATGTGAGTGCAGAAATTCATTACAAAAATGCAAACGGCATAGTACAGTAAAGCATGCTGAAGACGAAAACCTAAGCAATAAAAGGGGGGTTGGTGCAAAATATAAGGTGTGTAAAACAAAATAGGAAAATCTGAGTATTTGTAAATGACACACTGCTCAGAACACAAACAGCTAGACTTCTGTAGACCTTTCCTTCACCACCACCAAAATGAACATGGTATGGCGGGCATGACATGCGGGGCCCTCTTCATGTGCGGGGCCTGGGGTGATCGCCCCACTTGCCACCCCCAAAGGCCGCCTCTGCTTCCCACGGTATCTAAAACTAAAGTTGGGCTTTCAGGGGGAGGAATCGATTTTTTTATCGGTCTGAATTTCTACATTTTGTTTTGCAGACATAGAATGAAATATTTACTGGTTGGATCCACATTATGAATATTTTAGGCACCAGCTAACGAGAATGAACTTCCTTATCGTCGGACTGACTCCTTCTCCTTCTTTTTTCGGTACTATTATTTCCTCTATTCCTTAAGCAAGGCTGCGGGCTCCGATTTTTTTACGGGGTCGCGGCGTACAAATCCACGTTTCCGTGGCAACACAGACTGTGCAATAGGCCTGGCGGCGCCCCCCTCCCGGTGTTTACTTTTTTGCTGTGTGCACACACTGTAAACTCACGGTGAGAATTGGATAGGCAGATGCTGTGAGATTTCAGTTAAGACGTATCAGAAGAATATAAGCAAAGGTAATAGCACAGCCGGAAACAGGACACATTCCAAAGCGACCAGCACGGCATTAATCTGTCGGGGCTATTTCACCGCAAATAGCCAAAGAATGGAGGAAAAACATGGAGAATAGAACGTCCGGGAATTCAACGGATCTTTTCTGTTTTGTTTGGCGATACGGAGGGGATATTTTCACTGAAGGCCACTTTGGGGGCAGAGTGACATTTCAGTATTTCGAAGGGATGGCGACAAAGTGACGTCATGACGGAATTCTGGACAAAGCTAGTGATGTCCTCCTACCATTATCTGTTGTAACCTTCCCCCCCACAGCCCTTATTACCAACCCCCACCCTCGTCCCCGCCACTGACCCTCCTACAGAGGGATTCTCTATGGAATGGGAAAACATAGCCTAAGAGCAAAATAATGAGGACATCACGGGGAGATTGCATCGGGGAGGGAGAAGAGACACAAACCACCGCAGGGTAATCCCATCATGGAGGATGGGAGGGAGAAGAGACACAAACTACTGCAGGGTAATCCCATCATGGGGGATGGTGGAAGGGGAGGAGTTGACACAAACCACCGCAGGGTAATTCCATCATGGGGGATGGTGGAAAGGGAGGAGTGACACAAACCACCGCAGGGTAATCCCATCATGGGGGATGGGAGGGAGAGGGGGTGACACAAACCACCACAGGGTAATCTCATCATGGGGGAAGGGAGGGAGAGGGGGTGACACAAACCACCACAGGGTAATCTCATCATGCTGTCCATATTCGCTTGGCTGTGCAATCTGGACATCAAGCCACTGAATAAATAGGCAGCATTTTCCCGCCTCTCTTGTAGGCAGGGAAGTACTGCAGATTCAGCCCAGATTCAGGCGTAGTGGAAATGGGCCCTTTTCAACTTTTCCCTCAAATTATTTTAAGAAAAAATTGAAAAATATTCATTGAAAGTCTGAAACTTGAAGCAAACAACATCATGCTGTCAGTAAACTAGCCCGCTATACCGTCCCTGTGCGCATATATTACAGGCAGATCTCATAGATCATATTAAGTGTTTGCATAGAAGGATTGCCTGCCACATGTAGTGCGAGCATTACTCCCTCGCTGCTTGCATGGAAGTTATTATTAATCGCCACCTGTCACTGGCACGTTGCAGTTAAAAGCACAGCGGGGCCACCTGGGTTTCACTGAGCTAAATTCAAAGACGCGAACGATTCGCCATCATTATTATCACGTTCCTATCATACAAACATCATGAGAATGATCAGCGGCCTATTTCATTATCAGCGACTACAATTAGCAGAGAACGCAACTGGCTGGCTCGCCAATAACGAGAGAATTCTTCATTATGGTTTAGATGGCATACTGGTGGCATCGCTCATAAGACGGATCTTAAAGCAGACCTGTCACGCATTCTGTGAGTCCGAAGAGTAGAGGCAAGCGTTGCCAAGTCGTATTATTCATATATTGAGTAAAATAATAAATAAATGACACTTTATTTAGATACTAGTTATTCAAGTTCTCTGACCGATAGTGTGTATTATCGTCAACATAATCATTGATGTTATTTAGAGAGGAATCATAACCATAGCTCCCAACTGTCCCTTTTTCAGAGGGACTGTCCCTCTTTGGGAGCCCTGTCCCTCTGTCCCTCTTTTCTCCTCATTTGTCCCTCTTTCAGGACTTTGTCCCTCTAAACTTTATTTCCCATCCTTTAAATTGATATATTACTAATTTTAAAATGTTACTATGAAGGAAAATTAACCAGGATAGGAGGGACCAGTGTGGTTTGAATTATAAAACATATTTTTCTTATGAAATCTTCATGGTATGTGTGACTAGGGGGCGTGGTGAGGGCATGGCCAGGGGTGTGGCATGGGCATGGCTTAAGTGTCCCTTTTTCTCATCCCAAAAAGTTGGGAGGTATGATCATAACAACATTTACTGTAGCAGTAGATTATTCAGAAATACCCACTTTTACAATAAATACATTATTGTGGTGTTTCAGCATCCAAAAGGCATCCTTTAGCTCCATATTGCTGTATATTGATATGTAGCCTACTGAAGTTCAGCCTAGGCTGTTCATTATGCGGAATCCCCTCCCCGTCTCTCCCCCCCCCCCCCCCCCCCAGAACATTCTGGGAGACCAAAGACTTTTTCTACTGGCTTTAGGACTCAGCAATAGAGTTGGGCCGAACGGTTCGCCTGCGAACGGTTCCATGCGAACTTCCGTGGTTCGCGTTCGCGTCCCGCAGGCGAACTTTTGCGGAAGTTCGGTTCGCCGCATAATGCACCATGAGGGTCAACTTTGACCCTCTACATCACAGTCAGCAGGCCCAGTGTAACCAATTAGGTTACACTAGCCCCTGGAGCCACTCCCCCCCCTACTAAAAGGCAGGCAGCGGCGACCATTACGGTCACTCGTGTGCCTGCATTAGTGAGAGTAGGGCGAGCTGCTGCACACTCTCTCTCATAGGGAAAGATTAGTTACGCTTAGCTTGTCCCTGGCTGCATACCTGTTCAGTGAACCCACCACTGCATACCTGTTCAGTGAACCCACCACTGCATAACTGTTCTGTGAACCCACCACTGCATACCTGTTCTGTGAACCCACCACTGCATACCTGTACTGTGAACCCACCACTGCATACCTGTTCTGTGAACCCACCACTGCATACCTGTTCTGTAAACCCACCACTGCATACCTGTTCTGTGAACCCACCACTGCATACCTGTACTGTGAACCCACCACTGCATACCTGTTCTGTGAACCCACCACTGCATACCTGTACTGTGAACCCACCACTGCATACCTGTTCTGTGAACCCACCACTGCATACCTGTTCTGTGAACCCACCACTGCATACCTGTTCTGTGAACCCACCACTGCATACCTGTTCTGTGAACCCACCACTGCATACCTGTTCTGTGAACCCACCACTGCATACCTGTTCTGTGAACCCACCACTGCGTACCTGTTCAGTGAACCCACCACTGCATACCTGTTCAGTGAACCCACCACTGCATACCTGTTCTGTGAACCCACCACTGCATACCTGTTCTGTGAACCCACCACTGCATACTTGTACTGTGAACCCACCACTGCATACCTGTTCAGTGAACCTGCCACTGCATACCTGTACTGTTCAGTGAACCCGCCACTGCATACCTGTTCTGTTCAGTGAACCCACCACTGTATACCTGTTCTGTTCAGTGAACCCGCCACTGCATACCTGTTCTGTTTAGTGAACCCGCCACTGTATACCTGTTCTGTTCAGTGAACCCGCCACTGCATACCTGTTCTGTTCAGTGAACCCACCACTGTATACCTGTTTTGTTCAGTGAACCCGCCACTGCATACCTGTTCTGTTCAGTGAACCCGCCACTGCATACCTGATCTGTTCAGTGAACCCGCCACTGCATACCTGTTCTGTTCAGTGAACCCACCACTGTATACCTGTTCTGTTCAGTGAACCCGCCACTGCATACCTGTTCTGTTCAGTGAACCCGCCACTGTATACCTGTTCTGTTCAGTGAACAGTTTGGTGTGTCAGTGTGAAGCAGTACCTTAATTACACTACCTGATTGATGTATACACATGCAAGATGTTTTAAAGCACTTTAGGCCTGTCATTTAGCATTCAATATGATTTCTGCCCTTAAAACGCTGCTTTGCGTCAAATACAGATTTTTCCCTGGGGACTTTTGGCGTGTATCCCACTCCGCCATGCCCCCCTTAAGGTGTTAGACCCCTTGAAACATCTTTTCCATCACTTTTGTGGCCAGCATAATTTTTTTTTTTAAAGTTCGCATCCCCATTGAAGTCTATTGCGGTTCGCGAACTTTAACGTGAACCGAACCTTCCGCGAAAGTTTGCGAACCCGGTTCGCGAACCTAAAATCGGAGGTTCGCCCCAACTCTACTCAGCAAATGAACTTTCCGCAGAGCTGCACCTGCCAGCAGTAAAGATGTTCCCACCTGGGATACATTTCAGAATCTAGATCAGGGTGGGTACAGATTTTACAATGGACAAACACTGATTAAGTGGTTTATAAATTAATATTGTAAAAAAAAAGTGCAATCTTTTACAGTCTTATACATTATGCTATTTTGGCTATAGATAGTTCCTTTTTAACATAATGCCTTTATTGTCCATTTTGCTGTAATACAAAAGTACAGAGGGTCAAATGTCCTTTTCAATTATTTGTGCTTTTTAAATTATATTTGCAAACCTTTTTTGAAAGATCTAAACTTACAGCTGCAGCACATTGTTGGCGGCCACTAGTGATGAGGTTGTCTACTAGTAATTTCGCTGTAAAATTCTCAGTTTTGATGCCTAATTTTGTATTGATTGACATTATTTCACTTCATATTCATCTACGTGAAAATGTGTTTTGTCACACCTATTGACTTAATGAATGTATTTGTTGAAAATTAATTTTCACATGCATGCCAAATACCTCTTTGCACATATACTCAATTATGCAAAAATGTGTTTAAAACACTTCAATGAGTTCTGTGAACATAATTTCTCATAATTTGCAGAAATGACATGCAAAATCGTAATTAAGATCATAATTGTGAAGACGATGCAAAAATGTAACGACTGCAAACTTATCAGTTATCCATGGGTTACCTGGGTACTTCTGCGCAGTGTAGGTGACTAAGAAAAAGAATGCATTCTTCTGTGAACTAAGACCCCGGCTTTTAATTTAGCTGTAGAGATAACAGTTGTGCCTGGATGAGTGAATCTGTGAATGCATTTGTTTGAACATTTGCATGCGAGTGTGCGAAGGGTTAATAGATTTTTGCTAATTTTCTGGCCACACCCCCTTCAGCAGTTCTCTTTCTTTAATTACTTATTTAATGTCCTAACTAGAGGCGATGTGCATGGATATATGTGTTTTTTTGGGGGAGGGTGGTTAGGGTTAGGCACCATCACAGGGAGTCTTAGAGTTAGGCAGGCACTGGGGGGGGGGAGGGGGGTTAGGTTTGGGCACCACCAGGGGGTTCGGGTTAGGAACCACCGGGGGGATCTTAGGGTTAGGCATCAGGAAGGGGGGGGGGGTCTTAGGTTTAGGCAACACCAGGGGGGGGGGCTTAGGGTTAGGCAGTGGGGGGGGGGGGGGGGGGCTTAGGGCTAGGCCCCACCGGGAGGGGGGTAGGGTTAGGCATAGGTAGTGGAGGGTTCTGTGTGAGAGTAGGGTTTGGTTTAGCTATAGTAAAATATCGGTAACAATTACCGATATTTTACTAATGACAACATTTTAACAGTAGAGTATGTTTAAATACACCAATATTCTACTTTTGGCAGTGTTCCTGCGCCCGATTTTCCATGCCCGAAATTCACGTACGCATGTGAATGTACCCATTGTAATATGATGGCAATGGTGTGTGATTATCGCGCGTACGTTAAAAAGGGGCGCTGGGAAAAAAGGGCGCTGGGTTTTAAACGATACACATGGATAACGTTTAAAAATATAATGTACTATATTTCGTTTAAAAATAATGTTTAATAAAGTTATAAATCATTAAATAATGTGCATGAAATTGGCAATTGTGAAAACGTTAATCTTCCGTTTAAAAAGTGAAACGTATAATAACGTTTAAAAAAAAATAGTAAATAACCCTCCCTGTACCTACCCCTAACCCCTAGACCCCCGTGTTGGTGCCTAAACCTAAGACCCCCCTGTTGGTGCCTAAACCTAAGACCCCCTGTGATAAGCATTAATAACGTGTGAAAAAAGATTGTACTGTTTTTCGTTTAAAAATAGCGTTTAAAAAATTATAAATCATAAAATAATGTGTAATCATGAGAAGCAGTTATAAAACAGTAAAAGTCTCCGGGCGCCGCTTATTAAACGTTATTTTTCTCCGGCGCCCTTTTTTCCTGTCGGGCGCCCATTAAACGATATTTATTATGGGAGTGAATGGCGGCGCCCGATTTGTCCACTTGCCTCAGGCGCCCGAATTTACTGTTACCGATTAGCGCTTATGATAAAATGCACATAATGTGAACGTGCGCCAAACGCTACACACCAGCTGATCCTCTGTCTTCAAAGTGACATTCAATTACATGAAATGGTCGTAAAACTATTTTATTTCATTTTTTGGGTCAATTTTATGAAATGGAAAACAGAAAAATCAATATTATAGCACATTTACTTTTTGTCAGGGTTGAGGTATCTGTTGACGAATGTGATACGCTGTTAAAGTGGGATATATACGGCGCTATTCCCCCCGGAAATCTGATCCAATCCTACCTCTCCGCTGGAGATTTGTATGGCATGTAACAAGGCGATAAGAGTATCATTTAGATTTATTATTTTTACAGTAGTGGTAATAAAAGTTATGTTTTATCGCAGACGGCTTTATTACGGATACTTGTAGCACCGGGTGTAAATATTGCCATCTATCTGCTCAGATTTCAGGTCTGTAATTTCACGTCCTGAATCGTATTCACGCCGGGCACAGACGAGGGGCGGATACCCTGAAACGCGTCTATCGAAAATAGGTGCACGGAAATGTGGGCGCCGGGTAATGCCGATAGTAAAATATTGATACTTAATACCAATATTTTGCTATTAAAGTGTAAGGTATCGGTATTAACCACTTCAGGATTCTGCGTACGCTTAACTACGCCCCTGAATCCTGAAGTGGTTTCCATGGAAACGGCCGCTCGTAGGAGCGGCCGTTCCATGTCAGTTCACGGAGGGTGTCTCCGTGAACACCCTGCGAGCCGCCGATCGCGGCTCGCAGGGTAAATGTAAACACGTGGGGAAGATCTTCCCCGGTGTTTACATATATACGGCGCTGCGCAGCAGCAGCGCTGTAGAGGAGATCGGCGATCCCCGGCCTCTGATTGGCCGAGGATCGCCGGCATCTGATAGGCTAAAGCCTATCCTATCCGGCGCAGGACGGCTTCCCGTCCTGCGCCGCACACAGGGGATTGGAGAGGGAGGGAAGGAGGCAGAGGGAGGACTAGTGCTGCGGAGGGGGGCTTTAAGGAGCCCCCCCCCGCTAGGCACAGCAGCGCTGCGGCGATCAGACCCCCCCAGCAGGACATCCCCCTAGTGGTAAAAAGGGGGGAGGTCTGATCGCCCTGCCTGATTTCTGATCTGTGCTGCGGGCTGAAGAGCCCCCGCAGCACAGATCAGCCAAACCACCCGGAATCCGGAAGTGGTTAAATACCAATATTTTACTTTGGCTAAACCTAAGCTTGCTCTCATGCAGAACCCTCCTTCTTGACGCCTAACCCTAACCGCCCCCCCCCCCCCTCACAAACACCCTACCTGATGGCTAACCACCACCGGCACAAACTTCCTACTTGACGCCTAACCCTAACCTCCCCACCTAACACCTAACCCTAACCTCACCCCCCCTCCCTACACACAAACTTTCTACTTGACGCCTAACCTCCCCACCTGACGCCTAACCCTAACCTCACACCCCCCCTTCCCACACAAACTTTCTAACTGACGCCTAACCTCCCCATCTGACGCCTAACCCTAACCTCACACCCCCTCCCTGCACAAATGTACTACCTGACGCCTAACCCTAACCTCCCCACCTGATGCCTAACCCTAACCTTCCCACCTGATGCCTAACCCTAACCTCACACCCCTGCACAAACTTCCTACCTGACACCTAACCTCCCCACCTAACACCTAACCCTAACCTCACACCCTCCTCCCCACACAAACTTTCTACCTGACGCCTAACCTTCCCACCTGATGCGTAACTCTAACCTCACTCCCTACTGCACAAACTTCCTACCTGGCACCTAACCATAACCTTCCTACCTGACACCTAACCCTAACCTCACCCCCATGCACAAACGTACTACCTGACACCTAACCCTAACCTCCCCGCCTGACGCCTAACCCTAACCTCACCCCCCCTGCACAAACTTCCTACCTGGCGCCTAACCCTAACCTCACACCCTCCCCCTCCCTGCACAAACGTCCTACCTGGCGCCTAACCCTAACAGCCCCCCAGGACAAACTTCCTACCAACGGCTAACCCTAACCGTCCGTCCCCCGGCACAGGCGTCCTACCTGACACCTAACCCTAACCTCACAACCGGACGCCTAACCCTAATCTTACACACACACCCCCACACTAATTTCCTACCTGACGCCAAACCCTAACCCCCTCGGCACAAACTTCCTACCTGAGGCCTAACCCGAGCCGTCCCCCTGGCACAAAACGTCCTACCTAACCCCTAACCCTAACCTTTGCACCCTGACGCCTAACCTCACCTCCACACACAAACTATTTATTGGGCACTCAAACTACTGCTCACAGACAATATTTTTATAGGCATCTATGACTGCGCCCAAACTTCTGGTGCTAGCCGGTGCTTAAATTTTCTGCTTTGCCCTGAACGGCTGTACAGACGCTGGATGCATGATGCTAGGGCACCGGGGCAATCACTAATTGCTAAGACTTGGGTTTGATACAAATGCCCTTTTTGTGGGCTTTGGGAAGTTGCTCTGGAACATGTGACTGTTTATATGAAGAAGGGGGCAGTCCCAAACCAGAAAAGACGTGAGTTTTCATGTATATTCATTATCTGTTGTCACTATGCAAAGCACACAAAGACAAACAAAGCAGGGAATTTAGGCACCAGCGGCCATGCAGAAAAACGAGCACCGCATAGACCACAATGCTTTCATATGATAAATACTGTAAGAGAGGGATCCATTACCTGTCCACACACTGCAGACAGAATTCCAATAGATGTCAGCACTTTCATTAACCTCCCTGGCAGTAAGCCCGAGCTGAGCTCGGGCTATGCCGCCGGGTGGCACCGCTCAGGCCCCGCCGGGCCGATTTGCATAATTTTTTTTTTTTGTGACACGCAGCTAGCACTTTGCTAGCTGCATGTAACCTCCGATCGCCGCCGCTACCCGCCGATCCGCCGCTATACCCGTCGCCGCAGCCGCCCCCCCCCCCCCCCCCCCCCAGACCCCGTGCGCTGCCTGGCCAATCAGTGCCAGGCAGCGCTGTGGGGTGGATCGGATTCCCCTTTGACGTCACGACGTCGGAGACGTCATCCCGCCCCGTCGCCATGGCGACAGGGGAAGCCCTCCAAGAGATCCCGTTCTTTGAACGGGATCTCTTGATCTCCGTTCGCCGGCGGCGATCGAAGGGGCTGGGGGGATGCCGCTCAGCAGCGGCTATCATGTAGCGAGACATTGTCTCGCTACATGAAAAAAAAAAAAATAAATAAATAAAAAAGGTATTTGCTGCCCCCTGGCGGATTTTAACAAACCGCCAGGGAGGTTAAGACAGGAGCGATGACAGACACCCCATCATGCTGCCAGTGCCAAACCCCGACCTCTTCCTTAACTCTTCTGTGCTCCCCGGGCCCCTGCATGATAGCAACATTGTATCTCACCTGTCCCGGTGATAAGTGTGCTGTTCCGTTCATTCCTGCTCCCCATCGTCATCCCGCTGCCTGCCTCTTGTGACCGAAGCATGGCATTACACATATGCATAACATTGGCCTGGTCACAAGAGGCAGGCAGCGGGGAGAAGATGAGGAGGAGCAGTGCACTGGTCACCAGGATGGGTGATATACAATGCTGCTATTATGCAGGGGCCCTGGGGAGCACAGAAGAATAGGCATGAGCAGATGTTTAATGTGTAATTATGCATCGTAATTCGCATTTACGCATTATAATCGTAATGCAAAATTTTGGGAAAGAACTTAATTTTGGATGTAATTGTTAATATTCATAATTACGCATGCATTTACGCGTAATTTACATGCCAATTTTGGCGGTGAATAGCAAAGCCCATGCTAGCAATATGTTAAGCAACAGTGGCTACAAGTAAAGACAAAATAATTTTTCAAAAAGACCTTGGGCTTGATTCACAAAAGGGTGCTAGCTCAGTTAGCACGCCTAAAAGCCCCTTAGCACGCCTAAAACCCTTTAGGATGCGCAAAGTTTTGCGCGCTAAGTTAGCACTCAAAACGTCGCAACGGGTGCGCCTAAACCGTTGCACTGGGTGCACCAGAAACGTCGCACGGTGCGATGTTTCGTGTGCAACTGGTGTGACATTTTAGGCGCACCCGGTGTGATGGTTTGATCGCACCGGGTCCGACGCTTCGCGCGCACAACGCAGCGCTAAACTTTGTGCACGATCAATAAAAGCTTTTAGGCGTGCTAAATTTGTGAATCGAGCCCCTTGTAGTTTTTGAGAAAGTCGATTTTAAAAATACAAAGAAAAATGGTTTTCTGCTCATTTTTCTGAGTTTAAAAACCATTTTTCTTATTATCATTTTTAAAAAACTGATTTTCTCAAAAACTACAAACTCTTTTTGAAAAATTGTAATGTAGAAAATTACATATGTAGCAATTTTGGTAGCAGTAGCATGTATAAGGGCCCATTTCTACTATCGCGAATTCGCATGCGTTTTTCGCATGCAAATTCGCATAGCAATACAAGTGAATGGGACTGTTTCCACTTGTCAGGATTCCTTTGCGTTTTTCTGTGCAGAAAAAATTCGCTTGGAGGAGCCATCAGAATTCGCATATCGCATACCGCTATGCGAATCGCATACAATGTATGTAATAGGAAATTCGCAAGAGGTTTGAGTATGCGAATTTTCATGCAAATTCGCATAGAAACAATGGAAAAGCACACCGGCCCTGCCATGGTTAAATTCGCATACACCATCATCCATGCAAATTCGCATCCGCATGCGAATTTTTACCGCGGCGATTCGCACCGCACAAGTGGAAATGCAGCCTGAGGGCTTTGCTCAGTGCTGGGCGGAAATTACGCATGAGCGTAATTACGCATCGTAATTCAATGTAAATTTACGCGTTAGCGTTACGCGTAACTTACGGTCTTACGCGTAATTATTTACGCGTAAAACCGTAAGTGGTATCGTAATTACACTGTCTACCGTAATTGCTAGGCATGCGTAATTTTACGAACACTTAAGCGTAATTTTACGCGTAATTACTAACGTAAAATCTCCCATTTTCTAAGAGTAGCCAATCAGTCAACATCCTAAGCAACCAATAGTATCTTCTCCCGCCCTTCAGTATAAGCGTACGTTTTGACGCATACGAATGGTATGTACGCAATAGCTGTCACATTGACGGCTATTGCGTACACATCGTCCGCATGCATAAAAAAATACGCATTAATGGATATTACAGCACTACGCGTAACATCGTAGTGTAAGCGCCTACATTACAGTATCCTTACGCGTAGCTGCGTAAGTTTACGCGTAATTACAGTGATGTACCGTAGATAATTTCCTACGCCGTAACCGTAATTGCGTAATGCGTAATAGCGTAAAATTACGCGTAATGATCCGTAAGCGTAGATTTTTCCATTACAACCAGCACTGGCTTTGCTATTCACCGCCACTTTTAGCCCAAAATGACACATATATCATGCTTAAATTCATGCTTCATTACGTTGCTTATACAAAAATCAAATGAATTAACAATGTCTAATTACGTATAGGCGCAATTGCGAAAATTTATGCAAAATTTCACTTAATCATAATTAGCTGATTACAGTCATCACTGCATAAGAGTTAAGGGGGTAGATCAGGGGGCAGCAACCAGCTCGGGGGCCCTGGGTGCTGAATTTCCTGGGGGGGGGGGGGGGAGTACAGGACAGGTTCTCTTTGCCCTCTGACCCCATCGGACGCTGAACTGGCCCAGTGTAGCAGTCATGTGCCAAAGGCACAGCAATGTACACAGGAGGAGGTGAGAAGTCAGTGTGACAACACTCATCAGGGGCTGGGAGGGGCTTACACATACGCTTGGGAGGAAGACCAGCCAGGGGTCCATCGGTCATGAGGAAACTGAGTGATGTTACTACCAGTCACCCAATTGAGCCCTTGCACCAGAGATTTACCAGCATGCCATGTTGTGGCATCAATATCTGCCAGATTTGATCATTATGACTGAATCAGCTGGACAGTGATGCAGAAAATCGATTAATGTATGGACACTCTGTGTATGGACACCCCAAGACTCATGACCCTATTTAGCTGTATTATTATTTAGTTTTTATATAGCACTGACTTCTTCTGCTGCGCTGTACACAGTATATTGTCCATACCTCCCAACTTTTTGAGATAGGGACACAGAAAGAGGGACACTTAAGCCACACCCCTAACCACGCCCCCGCCACACCCCTAGTCATACATACGATACATATTTCATAAGAAAATTATGTTGTTTTATAATTCAAACCGCACTGTTTTTTTTTTCTATCCTGGTACATTTTCCTTCATATTACATTTGAAAAAAGAAATATATAAATTTAAAGGACAACTGAAGTAAGAGGTATACGGAGGCTGCCATATTTATTTCCTTTTAATCAATACCAGTTGCCTGGCAGCCCTGCTGGTCTATTTCTCTGCAGTAGTATCTGAATAACACCAGAAACAAGCATGCAGCTAGTCTTGTCAGATCTGACTTTAAAGAGACTCCGTAACAAAAATTGCATCCTGTTTTTTATCCTCCTACAAGTTCCAAACGCTATTCTAATGTGTTCTGGCTTACTGCAGCACTTTCTACTATAACAGTCTCTGTAATAAATCAATGTATCTTTCACTTGTCAGACTTGTCAGCCTGTGTCTGGAAGGCTGCCAAGTTCTTCAGTGTTGTGGTTCTGTGATGAATCTCCCCCCTCCAGGCCCCTCTCTGCACACTGCCTGTGTGTTATTTAGATTATGGCAGATTCTCTCTTCTCTCTTATCTTTTACAAGCTGGATAAATCGTCCTCTGAGCTGGCTGGGCTTTCACATACTGAGGATTACAGACAAGAGCAAAGCTGTTTGCAAGAAGAAAAGAGCAGCCTGAAACTTCAGTGCATGAGAGCAGAAGGGGGAAAGAAACACACAAATGATCTCTTGAGATACAAAAGGAAAGCTGTATACAGCCTGCTTGTGTATGGATGTATTTTCTATGTGTGGACATACTGTACATCAACCTACTTCCTGTTTTGGTGGCCATTTTGTTTGTTTATAAACAAACTTTTAAAAACTGTTTTTAACCACTTTTAATGCGACGGGGAGCGGCAAAATTGTGACAGAGGGTAATAGGAGATGTCTTCTAACACACTGGTATGTTTACTTTTGTGTGATTTTAACAATACAGATTCTCTTTAAAGTCTGAAACACCTGATCTGCTGCATGCTGGTTCAGGGGCTATGGATAATAGTATTAGAGGCAGAGGATCAGCAGGGCTGCCAGGCAACTGGTATTGCTTAAAAGGAAATAAACATGACAGCCACCATATACCTCTCTCTTCAGTTGTCCTTTAAAGGGTGTGAATAAAGTTTAAAGTCAATTGAACACATTTTTCTATAGAAAAGTACATATATTTACACAGATCTGTATATGAGTCCTGAAAGAGGGACAAATGATGAAGAAAGAGGTACAGAGAGACATGGTTCCAAAAGAGGGACAGTTGGGAGCTATGTATTGTCTTGTCACATAACTGTCCTTCAGAGGGGCTCGCAATCGAGTCCCTCCCATAATCATATGTCAGCGCTGCGTAATATGTTGGCTCTTTATAAACACAATAAATAATAATAATATTAAATATGTCTATATGGTGTAGTGTATGTCATAGTCTAGGGCCAGTTTAGTGGAAGCCAATTAACTTATCTGTATGTTTTGGGGATGTGGGTGGAAACCAGAGAGCTCAGAGGAAACCCAAACATTTGCGCTGCAAATTGCGCGCTCAAAAGTCCGCGAAAAGCACTTCACGTGCTAACTGTTTAGCACACCCATGCTAAACAGTTTGCACCACTTTGTGAATCAAGCCCATAGAGAGAACATACAAACTTCATGCAGATAGTGCCCTGGCTGGGATCCAAACCGGGAACCCAGCACTGCAAGACGAGAGTGCTAACCACTATGCCTCCGTGCTGCCCAGCTGTACCACTGAAACCAGCAGTGCCGGATGACTGAGAATGGAATGTTAGTCGAAACATGGCGGGCCTAGCATGTCAGACGATGGGAAGTGATGTCATGCAACAGCCTCCCGTCTCAAGAAGGCAACATCGCACTTTTATTAAAAGCCAAAAATGAAAGGTTTTTGGCTCGACTCGGGCTTGAAATTTAGAGGAACATTTTATTTATTGATGTGGGAAGATTTAAAAAAACAAAATCTGTTCTTGAAAGTCTGGGAAGCGTTTGAACTGGCGAGAACGCAGAAATAGAAGGAAGGAGGAGTGGGAGATGAAAGCGCGAAGGTTTTCCGCTGCCTTCTATCCGCAGTCGCACGGAACAAGGGAAAGTCATCCGCCGACTCCGACGTGGCAGCGGGACGCAGCTACAAAGACAGACAAAGTGGCTGAACATGAAACAGACGCGGCACTAAGAAAACTCCGACTTCATCTGATACCAAAACACTAGCATCACAACAAAAAATAATGGGCAGCCGCGATGAGAGCGCCGGAGAGCAGGGTGATCAGGTGATCAGTGCAGCCATTTATAGCCGAGGAGAGAGGAATAATTGTGTGTTTCTATTGACGCCACGTGTGTATTATTTATGTCAAAGCACCTGCGTCTTTCTGCAGCTCCTTCTTAAATAGACGGACCGGATTAGCATTTAGAATGAAGCTGTTCTGTGCTAAAAGGGGAATCCGTCAAGCTCCATTCAGGCATTGAATAGGAGGGATTTTTATAATTTAGTCCCTTTTAAAAAATGTTTTTGCCCTTTACAGGCCTGGATTTATTGAAAGGCCACAAAGACCCAAGCTTAGGGCGCTGCTGCCCAACAGAAAGGCGGAGCATGGAGGAGGGGCTTCTGCATAAAGAAGAGGAGGCTGCAGTGAGGGTGAACACAGGGAAGAGGGAGCTGCTGCTCAAGACAGCTGTACATAAGAGTGGGGCGGGATGTCATACATGGAAGAGGGGGCTGCACATGAAATGGACGGGGGTGGGCAGGGGGGGTTGCTGTATATGAATGCTACACATGGAAGCCTAAACAAACATACTGTCATTAAGTTATACTAGTTATGTTAATTAAATAGATAGGTCATATAATCTCTTACCCACCCTGTTTTAAAAGAACAGGCAAATGTTTGTGATTTTCTGGGGGCAGCCATCTTTTTGGTTGAAAGGAGGTGACAGGGAGCATGAGACACAGTTCCAACTGTCCTGAGCCTTAATCACCCCTCCCAGTTGCTAGACAACGAGAACAACAACATCAGAAATCCCATCATGCTTTACACAGCATCAGCGGAAAAAATGCACGGGCAGTTTTCTTTGATGAGGCGGAGCTTAGCTTCTGTGCAGCTAAAAATGAGGCTTTGGTAAGAAAAACAAAGTTCTGATGCTGTGAAATTGTGAAACACCAAGCCTTTTCAGTGCTGCTGAGTAGATTTTTATCTTGATTGATCAATTTTATCACTTCCAGGGAGAGATTACCTACACTGACTATTCAAAATCTGTTGGCCCTTAGTTCCTATTAAAGTGCACGGAAATCGATCGGAAAATGCTCGGAAATCGATCGGAAAGCAAATCGAACATCTTGGAAATAATCGATCTGACAGTAAATAGGCCAGAAAATCTCATAGTGTGTACCCAGCATACTACAAGGAGGTGGTAAGTTTGGCCAATCAAGATTGTATGTGTACGCACCCTTAGAAACTGAGTTTGAAATGCGTCAGTCTTGCTGGTGCTTTGAGGGACTACCCCTTGTCCCAGGACTTTGTAATACAAGAGAATCTCAGCATTAACCAAATCTTCCTTTGAAATGTTGAGAAAATATCTCTGCAGACAAAATCATTTCTGTTGGCAGTATCAACAGAATTACTTAAAATGCAACTGAAGCAAGAGGTATATAGATGCTGCCATATTTATTTATTTTTAAAGGGAACCTAAACTGAGAAGGATACAGATTTTTCCTTTTAAAACAATACCAGTTGCCTGACCCTCCTGCTGATCCTGCGTCTCTAATACTTTTATCCACAGCCCCTCAACAAGCATGCAGATCAGGTGCTCTGACTGAAGTCAGACTGGCTTAGCTGCATGCTTGTTTCAAGTGTGTGATTCAGCCACTACTACCACCATAGGGATCAGCAGGACTGCCAGGACACTGGTATTGTTTAAAAGGAAACATCTATTTCCCGCTCAGTTAAGGTTCCCTTTAACCACTTCAGCCTACAGTGTCGAAAATCGTATGCATCTGAGCAAAGTGCACCTCCTATTCATTTGCCAATAACTTTGACGCTACTTATCACAATTAATTGATCTATATCTTGTTTTTTCCGCCACTAATTAAGCTTTCTTTGGGTAGTACATTTTGCTAAGAATTATTTTTTTTCTAAATCCATTTTAAGGAAGATTAAGAAATAAATGGAAAAAAAATAATTATTTCTCAGTTTTTGGCCATTATAGTTTAAAATTAATACACGCTACCGTAATTAAAACTAATGTATTTTATCTGCCTATTTGTCCCGGTTATTACACCATTTAACCTGCCTGGCATTCTGCATTTTTTTCTTAAATTTATCATGTAGCTAGCCTAGCGCTAGCTACATGATTCCCGCCTGCCTGCGGCGTCCCTTCCACCCCTCCGATCGCCGCCAGTGCAATCACCAGTCCGGAAATCCCGTTCTGAACGGGATTTCCAGGAGGGCTTCCCCCGTCACCATGGTGACAACCGTCGTGACATCATCGACGTCATGGACTTCATGACGTCACAGGGAGTCCCGATCCACCCCTCAGCGCTGCCTGGCACTGATTGGCCAGGCAGAGCACGGGGTCTGGGGGGGGAGGCTGCATCGCGGCGGGTAGCGGCGGATCGGCGGCGGGCGGCGGCGATCAGGCACAACACGCAGCAAGCAAAGTGCTTGCTGCGTGTTTTTAAAAATAAAATTATTCAAATCAGCCCAGCGGGGCCTGAGCGGCGACCTCCGGCGTCTCTGGACGAGCCTAGCTCATCCAGAATGCCAGGGAGGTTAAATTATGTCCCTATGGCAATTGATGGCGCTGATATTTTATTTAGAAATAAAGGTGCATTTTTTCAATTTGCGTCCATCACTATTTACAAGCTTACAAGCTTAAGCTCTCTTGACATGTATATTTAAAGTTCAGACTCTTAGGTAACTATTTATGAGGTTTTTTTTTTTTTTTAATTGTAATTTTTTTTTTTTTATAAAAAAATGTATTTGGGTAATTTTTGGTGTGGGAGTGAAACAGCTAATTTTAAATGTAAAATAATGTAATGTAATGTAAAAAATGTATGTGGGTGTAGTATTACTATTTGGCTACAAGATGGCTACGGTCAAAAAAAGTCCTGGAGTGTACGATCACGCTACCAGGAACTATAAGGAGGCTGCAATTTTTTTTTTGCAGAAATACCACACACTCTGATTAGAGAGCGTCGGTTTTTCTGCGGGGGACTTCGGTGAATGGGTATTATATTCCCATTCACTGCTCGGGGGGTAGGGGTTTACGGCAGGCAGAGGCAGCTGCGCCGTCTATTTGGAAGGATATATCCATCCAGATAGACTTAAGTGGTTAAGCAATACCAGTTGCCTGGCTATCCTACTGATCATCTGCCTTTGATACCTTTAGCCACAGCCCCTGAACAAGCATGCAGCAGTTCAGGTGTTTCTGACATTATTGTCAGATCTGACGAGATTAGCTGCATGCTTGTTTCTGGTGTGATTCAGACATTACTGCAGCCAAATAGATCAGCAGGGCTGCCAGGCAACTGGTATTGCTTAAAAGGAAATAAATATGGCAGCCTACATATCCCTCTCACTACAGTTTTCCTTTAAAACTGCAGTATAGTAAAACAACCACTAGATGTCACTGTGTGTAAACTGCAATGGTATTCTTTATGGGCTTGTTATTTCCTGTATTCACTCTGTATTCTCCCTGTTCTATGTAAGTGGTGGTGTATGCTATATCTCTGCATGTTATTCTTCAGTAAAATGTTCTAGCTTGTTATACTGGGTGCCTATCTGCGTGTACAGAACACTCTGCTCCAATACGTTTCACACTAATTTTGCAAATTGTGTAAGCTTATTCCAACCCTCTGCTATACTTAGTATATGGCAGCTGGTATAGATGCGACTTCTCTATGTATACATTGCCTGGTGCTTGTCCCTGAACTACCAAGAGCTGAGATGAACTGCCTCGCACAACAAGTACGCATTCAGAAATTCGCTTCTTTGTGAATAAAATATTATTGCCATAGAGTATAATTTTTTTTTTCGTATTCACTTTCTATTGTTGTTTACGGCCCGCTTTAGAAAATTGTGACGTTTAAAGTGCATGTAATTTCGACCAGACTGACTTTTCTTATAAAATTGTTCACTTTTTTCAGAGGAAGTGTATTCAGGCCTCGCAGAAGCTTTGTGGAGAGATGGACAAGTAGCGTGCTGGATGGGTATTTGCCGGCAATCTTCTGCATGTTTCTCAGGGCGGCACAATAGGGGGCGAGAAATGACACCGATACAATAACACACTCCAGCTTCCTGTAGGGGACTAATGCCTGCTGGAAAGGATAAAATTGTTTGCCTGACGATGAATTTCAAATAACTGCGATAGAGATGTGTTTTTGTGTACAGAATGAATGTTAGGCAACTGCTGTCAGCTAATGACAACAGCACAAAGTGCAGAGATTAAAATATAGCTCTAAGTCTATTCAAGTGAAGGATTTAGTACATGCCAGTTACCAGGGCAGTTTCTAGGCTAAATTTCACCCAAGGCGAGGGTGAAAAAATTGAGCCCCTCCCCCCCCCCCCACCCCCATGGACTCGTGATTCAAACCCTTAGGGACAGTCACACAGCCACAGGTCACAAGTTGATCTGCCTACTTACTAGTGACCAGCCGCTCATCCTGGGGGAAGCAGAGACCAGGAAAACACACAGGCGAAGAGAGCCCGGAAAGCCGACTCCTCCATGGGCGCCGCGCACTGACAGCCTGCAGTACCGCTACAGGACATCAGGTGTCCTCACGCGGGGGGGACGTGATGATGACGCGATGTCTGACGCAGGCAGCCCAGGAGGAGTCAAAGAAGGTGATCGCGCTGGTAATCTTCTTTCTTCTTCCATTTGGCTGCACCGCATGTCACCAGCTCCCTAGCGGTTATGTCCTTCTGCCTGCGCCCCCTTCTTCTACTTGCCAGTCTGCGCCCAGGGCGGTCGCCCTGCCCGCACTGCCGAAGAAATGGCCCTACCAGTTACATCTACACTTACTGAGCACTTTATTAGGAACGATATATTACAACTTGGAAGGGTCTTCCATTATTAAGAGAATCTGTATTGTTAAAATCGCACAAAAGTAAACATACCAGTGCGTTAGGGGACATCTCCTATTACCCTCTGTCACAATTTCGCCGCTCCTCGCCGCATTAAAAGTGGTTAAAAACAGTTTTAAAAAGTTTGTTTATAAACAAACAAAATGGCCACCGAAACAGGAAGTAGGTTGATGTACAGTATGTCCACACATAGAAAATACATTCATACACAAGCAGGCTGTATACAGCCTTCCTTTTGAATCTCAAGAGATCATTTGTGTGTTTCTTTCCCCCTGCAGCTATCTTCCACTGAAGTGTCAGGGTGTTTCGTCCTGCAGAGTGCAGACAGCTCTGCCTGTATGTAATTCCTCAGTATGTGAAAGCCCAGCCAGCTCAGAGGTGGATTTATCCAGCTTGTAAAAGAGAAGAGAGAAGAGAGAAGCTGCCCTAATCTAAATAATACACAGGCAGTTTGCAGAGAGGGGCCTGGAGGGGGGAGATGCATCACAGAACCACAACACTGAAGAACTTGGCAGCTTTCCAGACACAGGCTGACAAGTCTGACAAGAGAGAGATAAGTTGATTTATTACAGAGATGGTGATAGTAGAACGTGCTGCAGTAAGCCAGAACACATTAGAATAGCTTTTGGAACTTGTAGGATGATAAAAAACAGGATGCAATTTTTGTTACGGAGTCTGACTCCGTAACAAAAATTGCATCCTGTTTTTTATCATCCTACAAGTTCCAAAAGCTATTGTAATGTGTTCTGGCTTACTGCAGCACTTTCTGCTATCACAGTCTCTGTAATAAATCAATGTATCTTTCCCCTATCAGACTTGTCGGCCTGTGTCTGGAAGGCTGCCAAGTTCTTCAGTGTTGTGGTTCTGCTATGAACTCCCCCTTCCAGGCCCCTCTATGCACACTGCCTGTGTATTATTTAGATTAGGGCAGCTTCTCTCTTATCTTTTACAAGCTGGATAAATCGTCCTCTGAGCTGGCTGGGCTTTCACATACTGAGGAAATTCAGACAAGGGCAAAGCTGTTTGCAGGAAGAAAAGAGCAGCCTGAAACTTCAGTGCATGAGAGATGCAGGGGGAAAGAAACACACAAATGATCCCTTGAGATTCAAAAGGAAGGGTGTATACAGCCTGCTTGTGTATGGATGTATTTTCTATGTGTGGCATATATCAACCTACTTCCTGTTTTGGTGGCCATTTTGTTTGTTTATAAACAAACTTTTCAAAACTGTTTTAAACTACTTTTAATGCGGCGGGGAGCGGCGAAATTGTGTCAGAGGGTAATAGGAGATGTCCCCTAACGCACTGGTATGTTTACTTTTGTGCGATTTTAACAATACAGATTCTCTTTAAAGCCATCCTAAGCAGTAAAGCCAGGTACACACATACAATTTCACTGGCCAATTTTACCACCTCCATGTAGTGTGAGGACCAACAGATTTTGAATACTATGAACATACAGGCCCATATGCAATTAACCTTTTTTTTCCTGAGTTTTCTGCTAGGTGATATTTTTAAACTTGTCAATAAAATCCCTTTAAGCCACCAGAAAGCAAGAAAATACACAAAATAATGTTGATAGTACTTTTTCACATACTTTTTATTACTTTTTCAGTTGCAAAGTGCGAAAGATATTTTAAATAGAAGATGAAACAATATCTCCTAGCAGAAAACTCAGGTGAAAAGGTGAATATGGGCTATAGTGTGGGTAAGCTCTCATACAACATGGACGTGGTAACCATAGCCGGCCTTTGATATGAGCGACTGGAGCGGTCGCTCAGGGCGCCAGCTTCCAAGGGGGCGCCTACAGCTGGTTGCCTATACTGAGGGCACCTACACCTGATTTCCTATACTGAGGGCACCTATAGCTGGCTACCTTTACTGAGGGCTCCCAACACCTGGCAACCTATATTGAGGGCACCTACACATGAGGTCCTATACTGGGGGCACCTATACCTGGCTACCTACCTATACTGAGTCTGAGGGCGTTTTGGAGGGGGGGGGGCACACTGCGGCTATAACGCGTGGTGCAAATTGTCAATGCTATGCTATCATTCTAAATGGGGGGGAGGCGGGGCGTCTAACTGTCCCACTGATTGTTTTTATTAATATTCCTGAAAGGTTCTAGCCTTAATTTTTAAGTGTATTCAGGATAATGCACTCTTTCCATCCATTCGTGGTTATTAATAGTATTTTTTTCTATTATACAAACGTGACGTGTCACAGCGATCTGAGCATTTGGCGTGATGTGTCACAACGTCAAAAAGGTTGGGAAGCACTGTTCTAGGAGATATCTCAGGAGAAAAAGAGAATTGCATATGGGCGTGTGTGTATACATGCGTGCGTGCGTGTGTGTATATGAACATGGGAATAGGATGAAGGGGGGGGCACAAAAATCAGGTTTCGCTCAGGGCGCTGTGAAACCTAAGGCCGGCCCTGGTGGTAACATTGATTGGCCAATCAAAAATGAATGTGTGTACAGATACCTCATTAGTGGAAAGTCTCTGGTTAGGCTAGAGCAGGGGTAGGGAGCCTATGGCTCGGGAGACAGATGTGGCTGTTTTGATGGCTGCATCTGGCTCACAGACAAATCAGTAGGGGGTGATTCACTAAGCTACACGGCTCAAGCAGCGCAGCTCAGTGTGGCAGCGCAAGTAACATTTTCAAAGAAGCCACGCTACTGCTGTCGCATGCACTACTAATGTAGCACTGTGATTATGAGGCACATGAAGTTTCACCAAATATCCAGTCTGCAGGTTTGCAAGAGGGCCATACCAACATACAGGAGCTGCAGAAATGTACACTTGTTAAATATAGTTTTAATTTGTTCAAAAGCTGTTAACAGAGTGTCAGGACAGGCAAAATAAACCTCTTTCAATGTGTCATTAGCTGAAACTGAAGTGTAACAGGCTGAATCTTAGCAATGGACTCTTCCAGAAAGCCCCCTGTGTATTCCACCTGTTGGTTTGGTCTCCTCAGTGCAAAGAGTGACTGTGGAAGAGGCAGGATATCTGTCTGTGTTCTCTGAAGCTAAAGTTAATCTATCTGCTGTAAAAAGTTATGATCTATATCCATAATCGTTCCGTAGAGTGTAAAGAGTTATATGTGTGCTTTTTAGCAGCCTGTAGGCCCTGCAGCACATGCTAGGCTGAGTAGATGATGTTAGACAGCCATGTGCTCTTCCTGAGATGGCTGCTGTATGAGACATGCAGTGTTTCCCATCACCCTGCTGCAGAATCTCTGTACAATGTTTTCTCTTGTTCATGTTTCTGTATACTTTGTATATATATATATATCCTGTAACATGTATGTGGGAATGTAATATAATAACTGCCTGTTATGATATAGGTGGGCTGGTGGCCTGACAGTATCCCAGATAGTGGCAGTGTTTCCCTATTGTCTTACAGGTATGTTGCTGTTATGTTCATATTATTGTTCTATGGAAAATCCACTATACGATCACTGTTTTATGATATTTTGTGAGTGCAAAGATTGACTGTGGAAGAGGTGGGCTGGTGGCCTGGCAGTATCCCAGATAGTGGCAGTGTTTCCCTGTTGTCTTACAGGCTCCAGCCAAGTGCACTCTACCTCAATAAAGCTTTAAAACACAAAAGGCCTGAGTGTCATCGCTTACAGTCCACTTGGAGTTTATGCTGGAGGAGCTGGTGGCCGAGGGAGTGTGAAAGCTGGAAGTGTCGCAGATGGTGTAAGAAAGAGAGGGTTACACTAACTTACTTGCGTGCCCCCAAGACGAACCGCCGCTCCAATTGTCCCACCCTGGACCCTGTCAGGTCCATTGACTTTGTAGGACGAGATCCCTGCACTTTGATTGGCCCAATAGGCTGCCTGTCACTTGACAAGCAGCCTATTAGGCCAAACTGCGGGGATCTCGTCCTACAAAGTGAATCAACCCCAAGTCAGCTAGCTAATTGTACAAGCTGTTAGTCGGTATTTCTCCTGTCTGGCTCTCGGGGAAATTGCTGATGTTGCTGAAACCCAAGAGAAGCTGAAGACATGTCTGACACTGCTGCTGCCTGGCGGATCAACTGCATACACATCACCATATGGCAACAGGGCAACATGGCTCTCTGCTGCGCATGCGTACTGTCCCAGTTTGAAACATAGTGGCCTCAATTCACTAAGCTTATCTCCTGTCTTTAATAACATTTCTGGAGTTATCACTATGGTGATAAGGCATGTAGTATTCAGGAAACATTTTACCTCAGGCAAACCTAAATTTAACTCTTCTGTCTTTAAGTTAACTCTTCAATCCTTAACCCATTCGCGTTCCGTCGTTTTCACTTGAGCAATGTTCACCGCCCATTCATTAGCCTATAACTTTATCACTACTTATCACAATGAACTGATCTATATCTTGTTTTTTCCGCCACCAGTTAGGCTTTCTTTGGGGGGGGGGGGGGGTACATTTTGCTAAGAGCCACTTTACTGTAAATGCATTTTAACAGGAAGAATAAGAAAGAAACGGAAAAAAAACATTATTTCTCAGTTTTCAGCCATTATAGTTTTAAAATAATACATGCCTCCATAATTAAAACTCACGTATTGTATTTGCCCATATGTCCCGGTTATTACACCATTAACATTATGTCCCTATCACAATGTATGGCGACAATATTTTATTTGGAAATAAAGGTGCATTTTTTCCGTTTTCCATCTATTACTATTTACAAGTTTAAAATAAAAAAAAATATAGAAATATTTCATCTTTACATTGATATTTAAAAAGTTTAGACCCTTAGGTAAATATTTACATGTTTTTTTTTATTGTAATTTTTTTTTTATATATTAAACATTTTATTTGGGTATTTTTGGGAGGGTGGGAGGTAAACAATAGTTTTATAATGTAAATGTGTGTTTAGTTTTATTTTTTTTACTTCTAGTTGTAGTTTTACTTTTTGGCCACAAGATGGTGGCCATGAGTTTGTTTACATGACGTCACTCTAAGCGTAACATACGCTTAGAGAGACGCATGGGGGAGGCAACAGCCAGAAAAAGCGGAGCTTCCGAGAGAAGCTGTCGCTTTTGTAGTGGGGGAGAGGAATCAGTGATCGGGCACCATAGCCCGATTCACTGATTGCCTGGCTAAGGAACCGCGGGCCGGGAGCGCGCGTGCACACGTGCGATCGGCCGCGGGAGCGCGCATGGTTCCTGGACGTAGAAACTACGTCCAGGAACTAAAATAGGTTAAAATAACTCCATAATTCTAAAGTTAAAGACAGGCTGTTAATTAACTGCGTGTGAAAATAACTACAGAGGAGGTAACTTAAAGGGATACTGTAGGAGGGTCTGGGGAAAATGAGTTGAACTTACCCAGGGCTTTTAACGGTCCCCCGCAGACATCCTGTGTTGGCGCAGCCACTCACCGATGCTCCGGCCCACTTCTGGAATTTCAGACTTTAAAGTCTGAAAACCACTGCGCCTGCGTTGCCGTGTCCTCGATCCCACTGATGTCATCAAGAGCGCACAGCGCAGGCCCAGTATGGTCTGTGTCTGCGCAGTACACTCCTGGTGACATCAGCGGGAGCGAGGACACGGGCGTGCAGGCGCAGTGGTTTTCTGACTTTAAAGTCAGAAATTCCAGAAGTGAACTGGAGGCGGGGCCGGAGCATCGGTGAGTGGCTGCGCCAACACAGGATGTCTGCGGGGGACCATTAGAAGCCCTGGGTAAGTTCAGCTCATTTTCCCCCGCCCCCATACAGTATTCCTTTAAGGAATGAAGAGATACCGTAAGATAACTCTCTCACTGTGTGGAGGTAAGTTTTCTCTTGCCTTATTATCTCCAGCGGGATCTTAGTGAATTGAGGCCAATGTATGGCTGCCTGTCACAGAATTACATTTTAAAATATGTGGCATTTATGGTTCTCTCAGCCAAAAAGGTTCCTGACCCCGGGGCTAGAGGCTTTTTGGATCCTTCTCTAGCAAACCGATCCAGTTCCACCAAACTGGGATCCCCCGAGATTTAGACACAGTGTTGCGATTCAGTAGTTAGGGTTTCCCTCCAGTATTAGGCAGTCCTCAGAACAGGAAACCAGAGGTAGCCCTACAGTATAGGTTGCCAGATGTGACCCCCAGTATGACATAGTCATGTCACTGACTGTCTTCAGGGGAGATCACACTCTAATCCTACCATAGTCATAGTGTAATGTCCTACCATATTATTATTATGTATTTATACAGCACTGACATCTTCTGCAGCACATTACAGAGTACATAGTCATGTCACTGACTGTCCTCAGAGGAGCTCACACTCTAATCCTACCATAGTCATAGTCTAATGTCCTACCATATTATTATTATTATGTACTTATATAGCACTGACATCTTTTGCAGCACATTACAGAGTACATAGTCATGTCACTGACTGTCCTCAGAGGAGCTCACAATCTAATCCTACCATAGTCATAGTGTAATGTCCTACCATATTATTATTAATTATCTATATATATAAAATCGGATGTATGTATGTATGTGTGTGTGTGTGTATGTGTGTGTATGTGTGTGTGTATGTGCCGCGATCACGCGAAAACGGCTTGACCGATTTGAACGAAACTTGGTACACAGATTCCTTACTACCTGGGATGATATGTTCTGGGGGTCTCGCGGCCCCCCTGCACACCTGGGCGGGGCTACAAACAGCAAATCAGATTCCACCCATTCAAGTCAATGGAAAAAATGTAAAAGGCTGCCATTCTCACAGTAATCAAGCCAGAGTCCCCACACATGGCACAGTTGGTCACTTGGTGACCGAGGTTACAAATCCAGGAAAAGTGGGTGGATCATAAAACAGCCAATCAAATTTCAGCCGTTCATTTTAAATGGGAAAATGTAAACTGCAGCCATTCTTAGACTGTTAATCACAGAGTTCTCAAACTTGCCACACTTGGTCACTGGGTGAATGCGATTAAGATTCAAGAAAATGGGTGGAGCCTACAACAGCCAATCAAAATTCACCTATTGATTTTCAAGGGGAATATTTAAACTGCTGCTATTCTTACACTTTTAATTGCAGAGGCTTCAAACTTGCTACAGCCGGTCATTGGGTGACTGGGGTCCAAATTCTCTAAAGGGGCGGGGCCACATACAGCCAATCAGATTTCCTTGGTGGATAAACTGCTTCCATTCACACATTTTTGATGCCAGGAACCTGACAGCTCACAAACTTGGTCATTGAGTGACTGTGTGTTGAGGTTACAAAAAGTGGGCGGAGCCAAAACAACTTTTACTGGGAAAATATAAACTGCAGCCATTCTTACACCGTTAATGGCAGGGTTCTCAAACTTTGCACAGTTGGTCATTGGGTGACAGATTAAGATTTTGGAAGGTGGGTGGAGCCTACAACAGCCAATAAAAATTCCCCATTTGATTTTCAAAGGGAATATTTCATCTGCTACCATTCTCTTATACTGGTAAAAGCAGATGCCTCAAACCTGGTACAGTTGGTCACTGGGTGACTGGGGCCCAAATTCAGGAAGGGGGCAGAGCCACAAACAGCCAGATTTGTTTATTTTTCAATGGGAATATACAAAGTATTGATACCAAGGAACCCAAAGCTGATAAACTTGATAATTGAGTGACTGTATGTCAAGGTTAGAAAAAGTGGGCGGTGCCAACAACTTCATTTTTTACATTGCAGGGTTCTCATACTTTACACAATTGGCCACTGGGTGACTGGGATGAACATTCAGAAATGTGGGTGGAGCCTACAACAGCCAATCAAAATGTACCTATTGATTTTCAAGGGGAATATTCACATTGCTACCATTCTTACACTGTTAGTGGCAGAGGCCTCAAACCTGATACAGTCAGTCATTGGGTGACTGGGGTCCAAATGCACTAAAGGGGTGGAGCCACAAACAGCCAATCAGATTTGTTAGATTGATTTCAGCCATTCTGTTATTGGCAGGGTTCTCAAACGTGACACAGTTGGCCACTGGGTGGCTGGGACTAATGTTCAGAAAAGTGGGTGGAGCCTACAGCAGCCAATCAAAATTCACCTTTTGATTTTCAAGCGGAATATTTACATTGCTGCCATTCATACACTCTTAATAGCAGAGGCCTAACATTTGCTACAGTCAGTCACTGGGAGACTGGGATTTAAATTCTGAAGGGAGCGGGCCAAAAACAGCCAATCAGATTTGTTTAATTTCAAAGGTAAAATGCAACTTATTGATGCCAAAGACCCCAAAGCTCATAAACTTGGTCATTAAGTGACTGTATGGCAAGATTAGAAATAGTGGGCGGAGCCAAAAACAACTAACTTTTTACATGGGGAAATGTAAACTGCAGCTTTTCTTACACTGTTAATGGCCGGGTCCTCAAACTTCACACAGTTGGTCACTGGGTGACTAGGATTAATATTTGGAAAAGTAGGTGGAGCCTACAAGAGCCAATCAAAATTCACCTATTGATTTTCAAGGGGAATATTGAAACTGCAGCCATTCTCACACTGTTAATAGCAGAGGCCTCAAACCTGCTACAGTCGGTTGTTAAGTGTTTGGGGTTCAAATTCAGTAAAGGGGCGGAGGAAAAAGAACCAGATTTCTTTGCTGGATAAACTGCTTCCATTAGCACAATTTTGATGCCAGGAACCCAAAAGCTCACAAACTTGGTCATTGAGTAGTGACTGTGTCAAGGTTATAAAAAGTGGGTGGAGTTAAAAACAGATTTTTCTGGGAAATTGTAAACTGCAGCCCTTCTTCACTGTTAATGGCAGGGTTCTCAAACTTAGCATAGCTGGTTACTGGGTGACTGGAATTAATATTCAGAAAAGTGGGTGGAGCCTAAAAATGCCAATCAAAAATCACATGTCACTTTTCAAGGAGAATATTAAAATTGCTGCAATTCTTGCACTGTTAATGGCACAAGCCTAAAACCTGGTACAGTTGGTCATTGGGTCACTGAGGTTCAAATTCAGAAAAGGGGACAGAGCCACAAACAGTGAATCAGATTTGTTTCATTTCATGGGAAAGTACAAATTATCGATGCCAAGGACCCCAAAGCTCACAAAATTGGTCATTGAGTGACTGTGTGTCTAGGTTACAAATAGTGGGCGGAACCAAAACCAAATTTCACTGGGAAAATATAAACTGCAGCCATTCTTACACTGTTAATGGCAGGGTTCTCAAACTTTGCCCAGATGGTCACTGGGTGACTGAGATTAATATTCAGGGAAGTGGGTGGAGCCTATAATAGCCAATCAAAATTCACCTGTTGATTTTCAAGTGGAATATTTAAATTGCTGCCATTTTTACACTGTTAATAGCAGATCCCTCAAACCTGCTACAGTTGGTCATTGGGTGACTGGGGTTTGAATGCTGGAGAGGGGCGGAGCCACAAACAGCCTATCTGATTTGTTTCATTTCTATGGGAATATGCAAATTATTGATGACAAGGACCCCAAAGCTCACAAACTTGGTCATTGAGTGTGTGTGCGTTAGGGTTAGAAAGTGGCCGGAGCCAACACCAGTCAAATACATTCCCGGGCAACGCCGGATCATCACTGGGTGGAGACAAATACACATTTCACTGGGAAAATGTAAACTGCAGCCATTCTTACACTGTTAATGGCAGGGTTTTTAAACTTTGCACAGTTGGTTACTGGGATTAATATTCAGAAAAGTGGGTGGAGCCTACAAAAGTGAATCAAACTTCATCTGTTGCTTTTCAAGGGGAATATTTAATTGCTACCATTCTTGAACTGTTAATGGCACAGGCCTCAAACCTGGTACAGTTGGTTATTGTGTGACTGGGGTTCAAATTCAGAAAAGGGGTGGAGCCACACGCAGCCAATCAGATTTGTTTCATTTCAAAGCAGATTATTGATACCAAAGACCGCAAAGCTCACAAACTTGGTCAGTGAGTAATTATGTGTTAGGGTTAGAAAAAGTAGGCGGAGCCAACACCAGCCAAATACATACCCGGGCAACGCCGGGCAATCAGCTAGTGTATTTATATAGCACTGACATCTTCTGCAGCACTTTACAGAGTACATAGTCATGTTACTGCCTGTCCTCAGAGGAGCTCACACTCTAATCCTACCATAGCCATACTCTAATGTCCTACCATATTAATATTATGTATTTATATAGCACTGACATCTTCTGCAGCACATTACAGAGTACATAGTCATGTCACTGCCTGTCCTCAGAGGAGCTCACACTCTAATCCTACCATAGTCCTAGTCTAATGTCCTACCATACTATTATTATTATTATTATGTACTTATATAGCACTGACACCTTCTGCAGCACTTTACAGAGTACATAGTCATGTCACTGACTGTCCTCAGAGGAGCTCACAATCTAATCCTATCATAGTCAGTCTAATGTCCTACCATATTATTATTATGTATTTATATAGCACTGGCATCTTCTGCAGCACTTTACAGAGTACATAGTCATGTCACTGACTGTCCTCAGAGGAGCTCACAATCTAATCCTATCATAGTCAGTCTAATGTCCTACCATATTATTATTATGTATTTATATAGCACTGACATCTTCTGCAGCACATTACAGAGTACATAGTCATGTCACTGACTGTCCTCAGAGGAGTTCACAATCTAATCCTACCATAGTCATAGTCTAATGTCCTTCCATATTATTATTATGTATTTATATAGCTCTGAGATCTCCTGCAGCACTTTACAGAGTACATAGTCATGTCACTGACTGTCCTCAGAGGAGCTCACACTCTAATCCTACCATAGTCATAGTGTAATGTCCTGCCATATTATTATTATGTATTTATATAGCACTGACATCTTCTGCAGCACTGTACAGAGTACATAGTCATGTCACTGACTGTCCTCAGAGGAGCTCACAATCTAATCCTATCATAGTCAGTCTAATGTCCTACCATATTATTATTATGTATTTATATAGCACTGACATCTCCTGCAGCATATTACAGAGTACAGTCATGTCACTGACTGTCCTCAGAGGAGCTCACAATCTAATCCTACCATAGTCATAGTCTAATGTCCTCCCATATTATTATTATGTATTTATATAGCACTGACATCTCCTGCAGCACATTACAGAGTACATAGTCACATCACTGACTGTCCTCAGAGGAGCTCACAATCTAATCCTATCATAGTCAGTCTAATGTCCTACCATATTATTATTATGTATTTATATAGCACTGACATCTTCTGCAGCACTTTACAGAGTACATAGTCATGTCACTGACTGTCCTCAGAGGAGCTCACAATCTAATCCCACCATAGTCTTAGTCTAATGTCCTACCATATTATTATTATGTATTTATATAGCACTGACATCTCCTGCAGCACATTACAGAGTACGTAGTCATGTCACTTACTGTCCTCAGAGGAGCTCACAATCTAATCCTACCATAGTCATAGTCTAATGGCCTACCATATTATTATTATGTATTTATATAGCACTGACATCTTTTGCAGCACATTACAGAGTACATAGTCATGTCACTGACTGTCCTTAGAGGAGCTCACACTCTAATCCTACCATAGTCATAGTCTAATGTCCTACCATATTATTATTATGTATTTATATAGCACTGACATCTTCTGCAGCACATTACAGAGTACATAGTCATGTCACTGACTGTCCTCAGAGGAGCTCACACTCTAATCCTACCATAGTCATAGTCTAATGTCCTACCATCATCTAAGGCCAAATTTTGAGAAGCCAATTAAATTATCCATTTGTCTTTGGGCTGTGACAGGAAACCCCTGCAAATATGGGGAGAACTAACAAACTCCATGCAGATAGTGTCCTGTCTGAGATTTGAGTCAAGGACTCTAATGCTGAAATGGGAAATGGCAATTATTTGAGTTACTCTGCCCTCTCACATTATACAATATAACTGTTTTTTGCTATGTCTGCGGAATAGTAACAACTGTACAAAATTTTCCATTATTTAAGAAATAAAAAAATAAATAACACGAAGATCTGTAATGGACCGCCTAAGGTGCCCCCCTTTTAACAGCTCCATTAGTTTGTACTCCGGAGCGTTTCATCCTAAAATCCATTGTTCAGCACTCTGCTGGCTAAAGAATTTTACAAACAAATTCTGAGCATTGGGAGTTTATCTTTTCACTTTGCAGTTTAATGACAGTCGTTACAGAGCAGCAAGTCTCTTTCTCTAACTTCAGTCTCTTCTGCTGTGCAGGACATTCCATTTATCAATCAATGTTTGGTGTTACGTCCCAGTGTTCTGTCAGCTATTTTTATTGTAACTACTAGCTGATGGCCCGGCGTTGCCCGGGTATGTATTTGGCTGGTGTTGGCTCTGTTCACTTTTTCTGCCATTCGTCATTCGATCGTTTCGTCGTTCGATTCTGCAGTCAATTCTCTTATCTTCCGCTTGTTTTTCTTATCTTTTTCAATTCACTGCTATCAGGAATCGAGCGGCAAAACGATCGAGTTGGAGATCGGACATGTCGGAAATTATCTATTGAGCCATCTAGATGGCTCAAAAAGGAGCTGTGTATGCCCAGCATAACACACAATTACTCAATTACTCACTGACCTAGTTTGTGGGATTTGTGGTCTTTGGCATCAGTAATTTGCATTAAAATGAAACAAAATTGATTGGCTGTTTGTGGCTCCACCCCCTTTTTAAATTTGAGCCTCATTCACCCAATGACCAACTGTGCCAGGTTTGAGGCGTGTGCCATTAATGGCAGCAATGAAATATTCCTCTTAAAAATCAAGAGGAATTTTGATTGGATTTTGTAGGCTTCAGCCTCTCTGTACCTATCCCTAACCTCTAGACCCACCCCCCTGGTGGTGCCTAACCCTAACCACCCCCCTGGTGGTGCCTAACCCTAACCACCCCCCTGGTGGTGCCTAACCCTAACCACCCCCCTGGTGGTGCCTAACCCTAACCACTCCCCTGGTGGTGCCTAACCCTAAGACCTCCCTGGTGGTGCCTGACCCTAAGACCCCCCCTGGTGGTGCCTCACCCTAAGACCCCCCTGGTGGTGCCTAACCCTAAATCTCCCCTGGTGGTGCCTAACCTTGACAGTGTTACATTAAATCCATTCACCATTTTGCAGTTAAATAACATCTGCAGTTTGGCTTATGTAGGGCACTATTGATAAATAACGTTACTGTGCGTAATAATGTCTGCTGTTTGGCATAAGAACGGCACTATTTATAAATAACGTTAGTGTGTGCCATTTTTCTTCTTTTTTCCCTCTGTGCCATTATTATGCAGTACTAACGATAAATAGCGATAAGCGTATCTTTTTAATGCGGCACCATTTTTATGCATAGGCGCTGTGCGCCATTATTCACTGATCCGGTACACACGCCCATGGTGTTACACAGTATTGCACAGATTGGTGAAGGGGAGCATATTTAAGTGTCTGATGTATAATGATCACTGTTGCAGATAGCAACAGTGATCATTCCCTTGTAAAACAAACAAACAAAAAAACCTTCTACTTTCTGCTGGCTGGAAAAAGTGTTGGGCGAACAGTGTTCGCCACTGTTCGGATTCTGCAGAACATCACCCTGTTCGGGTGATGTTCGAGTTCGGCCGAACACCTGACGGTGCTCGGCCAAACCGTTCGGCCGAACTAAGAGCGCATGGCCGAACGTTCCCCGAACGTTCGGCTAGCGCTGTGATTGGCCGAACGGGTCACGTGGTTCGGGCCCGAACGCGCTCTGATTGGCCGAACAGTCACGTGGTTCGGGTAAATAAATACCCGAACCACGTCATATCTCCGCCATTTCTCTGTGGGTTTAGCTTTGGGTAGGCAGGCAGGGTAGTTCGCTCTCCAGCCACGCTAGCCAGGGTCCCCCCCAGTCATTGTGTGTCGCTGCTGGGAACAGTAGTACACCGCTCGCTCAGCCACACTATATATATAGCATTGTTTACTGCCACTGTGTACCTCGCTCAGCCACGCTATATATAGCATTGTGTTTTCTGACACTCTGTGTACACGGCTTAGCCTGGCTATATAGCATTGTGTGTACTGCCACTGTGCACCTCGCTCAGCCACGCTATATATAGCATTGTGTTTTCTGACACTCTGTGTACACGGCTTAGCCTGACTATATAGCATTGTGTGTACTGCCACTGTGCACCTCGCTCAGCCACGCTATATATAGCATTGTGTTTTCTGACACTCTGTGTACACGGCTTAGCCTGACTATATAGCATTGTGTGTACTGCCACTGTGCACCTCGCTCAGCCACGCTATATATAGCATTGTGTTTACTGCCACTCTGTGTACACCGCTCAGCCAGACTATATACCATTGATTACTGACACTCTGTGTACACCGCTCAGCCAGACTATATACCATTGTTTACTGACACTCTGTGTACACCGCTCAGCCAGACTATATACCATTGTTTACTGACACTCTGTGTACACCGCTCAGCCAGACTATATACCATTGTTTACTGACACTCTGTGTACACCGCTCAGCCAGACTATATACCATTGTTTACTGACACTCTGTGTACACCGCTCAGCCAGACTATATACCATTGTTTACTGACACTCTGTGTACACCGCTCAGCCAGACTATATACCATTGTTTACTGACACTCTGTGTACACCGCTCAGCCAGACTATATACCATTGTTTACTGACACTCTGTGTACACCGCTCAGCCAGATTATATAGCATTGTTTACTGACACTCTGTGTACACCGCTCAGCCAGACTATATTGCATTGTTTACTGACACTCTGTGTACACCGCTCAGCCAGACTATATACCATTGTTTACTGACACTCTGTGTACACCGCTCAGCCAGACTATATACCATTGTTTACTGACACTCTGTGTACACTGCTCAGCCAGACTATATACCATTGTTTACTGCCTTTCTGATTCTGCTGGGAACAGTAGTACACCGCTCGCTCAGCCAGACTATATAGCATTGTGTTTACTGCCACTCTGTGTACACCGCTCAGCCACACTATATAGCATTGCGTACTCTGCCAGTCAATGTGTATATTGCTGGGATCAGTAATACTCCACTCACCGTCAACCACTATATGAGCTCAACATGAGTTCCCCAGAGACCTCCGCTGTGAGCAGCACTCCCAACAACAGCAACAGCCAACGCCCCACGCAAGCTATAACATCCACCCTAGCAGCCAGTGGTCAGCAGCAGCCCTCCCTGGAGGAGAACGTTGTGTCCATCGGTCCGTCGCCAGAGTGATTAATGAGGGCTGCCATTAAGGAGATGATGGGGCCTGATGTGGAGGAGGAGGTCTGGCTCAGGCCAGCATCCCAAGTTAATGTTGAGGACGATGAGGGGTCTGTGTCTGGGGATGTTGGGGTGGCAGAGGTGGTGGGTGGGTCAGACTCAGAAGAAGAGTTGTATGATGAGGATGATGATCGGGACCATCTGTATGTGCCTCAGAGTCCGACCCCGGAAAACATGTTGTATCGTGTGTTTAGGTACTAAAATCTGCGTTCCCTCCCAGAAGTGTTGGGCGAACAGTGTTTGCCACTGTTCGGGTTCTGCAGAACATCACCCTGTTCGGGGTGACTATATAGCAGACTATATAGCATTGTGTTTTATGCCACTCTGTGTACACGGCTCAGCCACACTATATAGCATTGTGTTTACTTCCACTCTGTGTCTGCTGGGAACAGTAGTACACCGCTCACCCGCCACTGTATAGCATTGTGCTCTGTGTCGCTGCTGACAATAGTGGTACACTGCTCACCCACCACTGTATAGCATTTCTGTACTGCCACTGTACTGCTGCCAGTCAGCGTGTACTTTAAGGATAAGTGAAATGAGAAAGAAATCCGGTGAAAGAGGGAGGGGCAAGGGAAGAGGTGTTTCCCCTGACGGTTCACGTACAGGCCACAGGGGAGCACCCAAGAAAACCCACTCAATACCGCCCATGTTGTCCAGGACAACAACCCTCACAGATCCAAAAGAACAGGACCAGATAATTACTTGGATGACCTCTCAAGCGTCCAGCAGTGGGTTAAGCAGCACCAGCACATCACGCACGAGGTCCGAGTCCTCAGCCAGTTACAAGGAGCCAGTGGGCACAAAGCTGACACAACCGGCAGCGACACCACGCACACAACTGCCAGATAACCAGACGACGTTGGAGTGAGCTGCGCAGAGGTTATTCTAGGGAGCTCTACTCCACGGCGGCGGCCCCCCACAATGACATATGACGAGTTTGAGGAGATGGAAGAGGAGGGTATGGACAATGTGGACATAGACCCAGATTTTGTTTGTGAACGAGAACATCGCCGTCGTAGCAGCAGCACAGATGAGTCTGTTGAGGAACCCACTGCTGCACGAGTTCGCCTTGTGCCACAAGGTAGGCGGCGCGCAATTTCAGGCACCGCAAGCATGGAAGTTCAAGTGAGAGGCAAAAGAGGCGCAAACAGAAATCGCCAGCAAGGCAGGTGCTTCAAAGTCTGGGCTTTCTTTGAAGACTGCACTGAGGATGTTACCATGGCGATTTGCAAGGTGTGCAAGACCCGCCTGAGCAGGGGGAAAAGTATTAACAACCTCTCCACCACCAGCATGAGCCGCCACATTCTATCCAAACATCCCACTCTGTGGGCAAACGCGGCAGGACAGGGTACCACCAGCAACACTGCCTCCCTTGGGTTCACCAGACTCACCACCAGACCCGCCTCAGCAGCAGCAGTAGCCCAGCCATTGCGTGGTTCACAACATTCACAAACATCAGACGATGCTGACACTGTCACTTTCCGGACTAGTGCTCTTGAGGTCTCCCAGTGTTCATCAAACACAACAACCAACAGCCCTTCGGTGTGCAGCCCTACGGTTGAGTTGTCTGTCTCTGAGATGTTTGAGCGCAAGAGGAAATTGCCAGCAAATGACCCCCGGGCCGTGGCAGTAACAGCCAGCCAGCATAGCCAAGGTTCTGGCCTGCGAAATGCTGCCATATCGAGTGGTGGAGACAAACAGCTTCAAGGGCATGATGTCAGTGGCCATCCCACGTTACGTGGTTCCCAGCCGCTACCACTTTGCGCGCTCTGCAGTGCCTGAGTTGCATGAGCACGTGGTCAGCTAAATAACCCGAAGCTTGAAGAATGCCGTTGCCTGCAAGGTTCACCTCACCACTGACACCTGGACGAGTGCGTTCGGCCAGGGTCGATACATCTCCCTTACCGCGCACTGGGTGAACCTTGTGGAGCCTGGCAGCGATTCCTCACCTGCTACGGCGCGGGTGTTGCCCACGCCGCAAACAGCTGCACCGCCGTCCCTCCCACTGGATAACAACAGCAGCACCTACCTCTCTGACTCCTTCTCCTCCAACGCATCTCAAAGCTGTACCTCATCCGGAAACGCTAACCCAGCACCAGTAGCAGTAGGATCGTGGAAGCAGTGCAGCACAGCTGTTGGCATGCGTCAGCAAGCGTTGCTGAAGCTGATCTGCCTTGGGGATAAGCAGCACACAGGGGAGGAAATTTGGAGGGGAATAAAGGAACAGACGGATTTGTGGCTGGCACCGCTGGACCTGAAACCGGGCATGAAGCTAGACACCTGGCACGAACTGGCAATGTACGCAATAGAGGTGCTGGCTTGCCCGGCAGCCAGCGTTATGTCGGAACGCTGTTTCAGTGCTGCCGGAGGCATCGTCACAGATCGGCGTATCCGCCTCTCCACAGAAAATGCAGACCGTCTGACTCAAATTAAAATGAATCAATCCTGGATTGGAAACGACTACGCAACACTCCAGGACCCCAACCAAGTAACATGACCAATGAACATCTGGGATGGTTTAGCGTTTCCGGTCCCTGTTTATTGAACCTCTCATCTGTATTACATTTATGACTGCATGGCGGCAAAAAGCATTGCTGCTATATCTGCACGCTTTTTGTCCTCATGCAAGGCCTGGGTTGTTGTGTCTCAAAAAGCATGGCCTTCTTCTCCTCCTGCGCCTGCTCCTGTTCCATCACGTGTGCTGCTGCTGCTGGGTTAGCTTTGCCGCCCGGTCCCTGTTTATTGAACCTCTTATCTTTATTACATTTATGACTGCATGCATGGCGGTAAAAAGCATGCTATCCGCACGCTTTTTGTCCTCATGCAAGGCCTGGGTTGTTGTGTCTCACAAAGCGTGGCCTTCTCCTCCTGCGCCTCCTCCTGTTCCATCACATGTGCTGCTGCTGCTGGGTTAGCGTTGCCGGTCCCTGTTTATGGAACCTCTTATCTTTATTACATTTATGACTGCATGGCAGTACAAAGCATGCTATCCGCACGCTTTTTGTCCTCATGCAAGGCCTGGGTTGTTGTGTCTCACAAAGCGTGGCCTTCTCCTCCTGCGCCTCCTCCTGTTCCATCACGTGTGCTGCTGCTGCTGGGTTAGCGTTGCCGGTCCCTGTTTATGGAACCTCTTATCTTTATTACATTTATGACTGCATGGCGGTACAAAGCATGCTATCCGCACGCTTCTTGTCCTCATGCAAGGCCTGGGTTGTTGTGTCTCACAAAGCGTGGCCTTCTCCTCCTGCGCCTCCTCCTGTTCCATCACGTCTGCTGCTGCTGGGTTAGCGTTGCCGCGTGGTCCCTGTTTATTGAACCACTTATAATTATTACATTTATGACTGCATGGCGGTACAAAGCATGCTATCCGCACGCTTCTTGTCCTCATGCAAGGCCTGGGTTGTTGTGTCTCACAAAGCGTGGCCTTCTCCTCCTGCGCCTCCTCCTGTTCCATCACGTCTGCTGCTGCTGGGTTAGCGTTGCCGCGTGGTCCCTGTTTATTGAACCACTTATATTTATTACATTTATGACTGCATGGCGGTACAAAGCATGCTATCCGCACGCTTCTTGTCCTCATGCAAGGCCTGGGTTGTTGTGTCTCACAAAGCGTGGCCTTCTCCTCCTGCGCCTCCTCCTGCTCCATCACGTCTGCTGCTGCTGGGTTAGCTTTGCCGCGTGGTCCCTGTTTATTGAACCACTTATCTTTATTACATTTATGACTGCATGGCGGTACAAAGCATGCTATCCGCACGCTTCTTGTCCTCATGCAAGGCCTGGGTTGTTGTGTCTCAAAGCGTGGCCTTCTCCTCCTGCGCCACCCTCCTCCTGTTCCATCACGTGTGCTGCTGCTGGGTTAGCGTTACCGGTCCCTTTTCCTGGAACCTCTTATATGTATTACATTTATGACTGCATGCCGACAAAAAGCATGTTACCTGTGCAAAGAAAACAGACATTTCCCGCATTTAAAAGACAGTTTTCCCTTTGAAACTTTAAAATCGATTTTCTCAAAAACTATAAGCTCTTTTTGCTAAAAAAATTTTTCCTCTTGTACCCACTCCCAAGGTGCACATACCCTGTAAATTTGGGGTATGTAGTATGTAAGGAGGCTTTACAAAGCACAAAAGTTCGGGTCCCCATTGACTTCCATTATGTTCGGAGTTCGGGTCGAACACCCGAACATCGCGGCCATGTTCGGCCTGTTCGGCCCGAACCCGAACATCTAGATGTTCGCCCAACACTAGCTGGAAAGCAGCTGGAACTGCATTCTAATCAGGCAGGAACCCGTGTGGGGATATCCAGTGGCTAAAAAATTATTATAACGAAAAAATAATACAAAATAAATGTTCTATACTAATATCAAGCCATTTTAACCCCTTTTGCCCACTCCCTGCTCCCATATACTGTAACACACCCGTAACACACACACAAAAAAGGGACAGGATTTTAAAGACAATATTATTATTTTATTATTATTATTTAGTATTTATATAGCGCCGACATATTACGCAGCGCTGTACAGTGTATATACAGTATATATATATATTGTCTTGTCGCTAACTGTCCCTCAAAGGAGCTCACAATCTAATCCCTACCATTGCCATATGTCTATATTATGTAGTGTAAGTACTGTAGTCTAGGGCCAGTTTTTTTGGGGGGAGCCAATTAACTTATCCGTATGTTTTTGGAATGTGGGAGGAAACCCACGCAGACACGGAGAGAACATACAAACTCTTTGCAGATAGTGCCCTGGCTGGGATTCGAACCAGGGACCCAGCGCTGCAAGGCGAGAGAGCTAACCACTACGCCACTGTGACAATACATGACTTGTTATGTTAGGGAATACTGAATCTGTTCTTATGTTTATCTATAGTGTTTTTTCAATGTTGGGTAATGTTGGTATAGTGTACTGTAAAGTCAGCTTATACCCAAAGAAACGTAGAGTTGTCCAAAATTTATTTTGGGCAAATTACTTGATGTATGCAGGAGGAAAAAAAAATCATGCAGATGAGTGTGTGCAAAAGATAGATAGTTAAATGGTTTTAGTACATTCAATTATTAGCCAGGATCCTAGCCAAGAGAGGCTCCTGATCAGGGCCGGATTTGTACTTTTTACCGCCCAAGGCCAACTATACTGTCTGTTTGGTTTTTATATCTGTGTGCCCCAATGAGAATTCTACTTACTTTCCATCATTGGATGTCACAGACAATAACTATTTTAGTAATATGCGTATAGACTTTGTTATGTTTTCCTTAAGAACTTTTATGTTATGCTTGCCATCTCGTTAATGATGGACCCATTGCATCACCATGAGAGTTAGGCTGATGTGTACCTGCAGGATAGAGCTTACAGGTCTTGCAGGGACAGCACAAGTACAGGACAGAGGGTTCAAAGGGTAAATCTGTCCTTGTAGATAGGGTTGGCTGCATAGAACAGCTTTACTGCCCCTCACTGAGCCGCCCCTACATTTCTGGTGCCCTAGGCCATGGCCTATGTGGCCTTGCCAGAAATCCGGCCCTGCTCCTGATTGGGGGTTTGGGATCCTGAATATTGAAACCTTCAAGAAAAATGAGCCTGTTGGGGAACATTCCCTCCTGGGCTCAAAGGGTGGACATGCAGTTTGAAGGCGTAAAGAAATTAATTGGAAGTTGGAAGTAAGAAACCCCATGTTTCCTGCACCATCTCCTGCATATTCTGGGTAGGAGCTCAGACTGCTTGATTTATCTTAGACAGAGAAGTCTTGGCCACCATCAGAAATGTTTGGGCCCCATACTGCCCCCCCCCCACTCCCTTCTGCCCCCACATGGTAAATTACAATCTTTGAAGGCCTGAACACACTAATGTTCGTGCGTCTGCTTTTCATGCCCTCCCATGGCTGGGATGCTCAGTTTGTTAAGACTGGAACTGCACTTGCACAGAATGCCGACAGCTATGGAAGTACGATGGAGGAGGCGCACGGCCCAGAACAATGCCTGTGCAGTGCCCCGCAACCCAGCTGAATTCACAGGAGCACAAGGGATGGGATTTGAAGGGTATCGAGGGAGCTGATGGAATACAGGGGGCTGGAAGGAGCCCCAGGTGAGTAACAATCCTTTTACCCCATTGGTCTCAGGTTTACTTTTGACTAAGGTGACTCCTGCACGAGGCTCCTGCCACCTCTGATCCCATTAATGGGCAGCCAGAAGGACAGATACAGACTACAGCTGGAGCCCGAGTGTCACACTGTTTGCCGGGCCTCAGATTCATTCGGGCCCCATACAGCATTCCTCCCTGTGATGCCCTGAAGGCGGCCCTGAGGGCTGAGGGAGGTCATGGGGTGGGTGGAAACTGACCTATGACCTTTCTGGGAAGGAGTCTCTTATCATTTACAACAGGGGTATGGAACCTATGGCTTGGGAGCCAGATGTGGCTCTTTTGATGGCTACATCTGGCTCACAGTTAGGGGTTGATTCACTAAGCTACACTGCTAAAGCAGCTCAGCTTAGTGTGGCAGCGCAAGTAACATTTTCACAGTAGGCACAATACTGCTGTAGCATGCACTACTAACTTAATTGCGCTACCCCAAAATGAACAGCTGCTCCAACAGCTGTTCCCACTCTGGACCCTGTTAGGTCCAGTGGCATTGTAGGATAAGATCCTGCACTTTGATTGGGCCAATAGGCTGCCTGTCACTGGGCCAAAGTGCGCCTACAAAGTGAATCAACCTCCAAGTCAGCTAGCTAATTGTACAAGCTGTTAGTCAGTATTTCTCCTCTCTGGCTCTCAGAGAAATTGCTGATGTTGCTGAAACCCAAGAGAAGCTGAAGACGTGTCTGACGCTTCCGCTGCCCGGCGGATCAACTGTGTACACAACACCATGGCAACAGGGACAGCCCTCTCTCTGCCCCAGTTTGGAAAATATTGTATGGCTCTCACGGAATTACATTTTAAAATATGTGGCATGTATGACTCTCTCATTTCCTGACCCCTACTTTACAAGAATGAATTAGTCTTGCTATGTTTGGTGAACAGCAGGGATAAGTAAAAAAAAAACAAAAATCAGCTTAGTCGGCAGAAATTAATAATATCCTGTTTTTTTGTTTTTTTTAAACAATGTTTTATTGAAGGAAATGAGATTTTGAACCATACACATAACATATCTTCACAATCCAAGTATACAATCAGGTTTATAACAACACATTTGAAGGATTGCTGATGAAAATGTGCCAATTTAGTAGATTGCTTACTCAGGAGGCAGCTCTTTACGCATTGCCTACTTGGTTACTAAGAGATATAACTATATAGAAAAACAATAGAAATAACACCCTCTTAGCCCTCCCCCCCATGCTCTTCTCCTGGGGTCCTGTCAGGAAAACAGTTCAGATAGGCCTAGTGCACGCCAGAGCGTTTCCGCTGCGGTTTGCGATCTGCTTGCGGCTGCGGATACGCTTGGGTAATGAATCTCAATGGGCTGGTGCACACCAGAGCGGGAGGCGTTTTGCAGAAACGCATACTCCCGGGCTGCTGCAGATTTTGGATTGCGGAGTCGTTTCTGCCTCAATGTTAAGTATAGGAAAACCGCAAACCGCTCTGAAAAACGGCACTTCAGAGCAGTTTGCAGGCGTTTTTTGTTACAGTAGCTGTTCAGTAACAGCTTTACTGTAACAATACATGAAATCTACTACACCAAAACCGCTACACAAAACCGCAAAATGCTAGCTGAAACGCTACAGAAAAAGAAGAAAAAGCGTTTCAAAATCTGCTAGCATTTGCGGATCTGCTAGCGGTTTTTGGTGTGCACCAGGCCAAAGTGACGGAAAAGGCCGTGCATGGCTGCCTAACAAGAAAGAAAAAAGCATCTCAGGTAGGTAGTTCCAGGTGGCCCCAAAGTGCCAGATAGCTGTTCTATGCAATACCAAGAGGAGTATTTAAAGGGTTTCACTAAACGATGTGATCTTCTTGGGTGAAGTTAGTTTTAATAAAAGTTTTAAATTTTTTGAAAAATTGCTTTGCATTTTTTTCTTTATGCAACATTCTATCCAACATTTGTCCATCACAAAGAGTTCAGTCATTTCGTCCTTGACATCTTGGATTGTGGGGGGTGTAGGATGAATATCCTGTTTTTTAAACTTTAGCCCCCTCCCCCCCTCAACCCCCCCATGCTGTCCTCTCCTCCACTACTCAGTACCAAAATCTTCCTAACAGCCCTTGTAGGGCAGACGTGTTACAACACCGGAGATTTGTGCCTCGCAGATAAAGAAAAGAAGTTAGATAATCTCGGCGTGCGGCACACATAAGAAATGAAGCATTTCTCTTCTCTGGCGGTGGGCAGGACTCACGCTGAGATTTCATGATGTATGGAAAGGCATGAAGCAAAATTAATTAACTCTGTTTGCAGACAATATTTGTGGCGAGATTTAATAGAATTCTTTACAAGCTGAGATTCATTTTAGAGGATAAATTTCCAGGTTAGGTGACATTGTTGCCATCTTCCTTAATAGATATTTTTTAAATATGGTTGCACAGCTTAATAATTGACTGCATGCTTGTATAATTATAATGTATATTTTATGTGCTTCAACTAGATCCTATTACTTCTGAGAAATATAGAAATGACGAGCATTATGTATGGGTAGATCGTAAATTGTTCCAGGATGTATAGAGCGGGACACAAAGGGGAGTACAGGGGGCAGAGGGATGTGTGAGAGAAGAGAGAGAGGAGAGAGAGAGACAGGGAGAGAGAGAGAGGGATGGGGAAAGAGAGAGATGGGAGAGAGAGAGAGAGAGAGAGAGAGAGAGATGGGGAAAGAGAGAGAGAGAGAGAGATGGGGAAAGAGAGAGAGAGATGGGGAAAGAGAGAGAGAGAGAGAGAGAGATGGGGAGAGAGAGAGAGAGAGAGAGAGATGGGGAGGACAGAGAGAGAGAGAGAGAGAGAGAGAGAGAGAGAGAGAGAGAGATGGGGACAGAGAGAGAGAAACAGACAGAGAGGGGGAGAGAGAGATGGGGAAAGGAGAGAGAAAGAGAGAGAGCTATATTGGGGCTGAGAAAGATGGGAGCAAGAGAGAGAGATGAGGAAAAGAGAGAGATGGGAAAAGAGAGAGAGAGAGATGGGCAGAGAGAGAGAGAGAGAGAGAGAGAGATAGGGACAGAGAGAGAGAAACGGGCTGGAAATTAACCAAACAGGGAGCTTTAAACCAGCAGTAGAGGCCCTGAAGGAAAAAGCCTGCAGAACGTTTTATGCCATTAGAAGGCAACTTTACCACCTAAAACCACCGGTGAGAGTCTGGGTAAAGATATTCAACAGCATCATCACCCCAATCCTGCTCTATAGCAGTGAGGTATGGGGCCCGGTCACCTACCCTGACCAATCAAAATGGGACTCCAGCCCAACAGAAATCTTCCTTCTAGAGTTCTGCAAGTATCTCCTCCAAGTCCATCGAAGCACTTCAAACTCAGCTTGCCGGGCAGAGCTAGGCAGGTTCCCACTATGGCTGACTATCCAGCAGAGGGCACTCTCATACTGAGAACATATACAGAGCAGCAACCCCAGCACTTACCACCATAAAGCCTCACTGAGCCGGGGTGGGGAGGCCATACCACTATGGCTGACTATCCAGCAGAGGGCGCTCTCATACTGGGCGCATATACAGAGCAGCAACCACAGTACTTACCACCATAAAGCCTCACTGAGCGAGGGTGGGGAGGCCATACCACGCGCTTTGAAACAAAGCGTCAGCAGCCAGCTCAGCCAAGACCACCAGCACAGGCTGACAAAAGCCCAAACAAAAGGAATGATAGGAAGCTGCAAGGACCGATACATAGAGGGATGGAGAAGGGACATAAAGAACTCCCAGAAAGTCACTATCTACCAATCACTACAGAGGGAGTACACAATGGCTCCATATCTGGAGAGGCTACACCACCACAAAGACAGACAGGCCTTGAGTCTGTACCGTCTGAGCGCCCACAGCCTGGAGATAGAGACAGGACGACACAGACAGACATGGAAGCCCCGGGAGGAGAGACTGTGCAGGCAATGTGACCAGGGGGTCCTGGAGGATGAGGCCCACTTCCTGCTACACTGCAGCAAATATACACCGCTGAGGACCGCCCACTTCCAGAGACTCTCCGCCCACATCCCAGATTTCACCTCCACAGATGAGGAGAGGAAACTCTATATCCTACTGGTGGAAGAGGAAAAAACTGTGCAAATAGCAGCCCGATATATCACTGCCTGCCACCAACTGAGAGGAACATGATACCACATGGACTGTATAACCCCATACTCCCCTCCCCTATGGACTATATATCCCATCCCCCCCATACCATCCATTACATCCTCCACCTTCCTATGGACTGTATACCTATATCCTTCCCTTATTCCCACAAATCCCCACACACAATAGTGTGCTCCCGGCGTCCCTGTGTGTTTATTATCTTCACTAGTTTTATCAAAAATATGATTGCTTGCTAAAAAAAAATTAATACGCAACTTAAGTGAGACCCCCCCCCCCCCCTTGTTCTCTACAGCTGTTATTTCCCACAATGCAACAAGGTTCACAGACAGCAAACTACCAGGACCATGGTTATGACATCACACTGTCAGAGGGGTTTGACCACAATATCAGCCATACAGACCCCCCCTGATGATCCATTTGAGAAAAGGGAACGTATTATCGTGGAAAAGGGGGTATCAGTTACCGATTGGGATGAAGAGCAATCCTGGATTACAGTTCCTCTTTAAGAGTTTAGTGACAATATAAGTATGAATTTAGGAATGGCTACACAGATTAAAAACAGCTCGGCATTGGCCAGAGAAACTACGGAGTGCTGCTTTAAAGTCTAACCAAACACGATTGGGGCAGAGTGATCTATGTGCCTATTATATTTATATGTGTATTTCTCTTGTGTTTGGCTACAAATGTGAAGAATCAGGTGGAAGCAAAGCCTGCCGGACAAACTAAAAGCAAGTAGACCGTGCAACAATATAAAGACTAGCAGAGAGAGACAAGCGGGACAGAGATAATTCCAGCGCCTTGGCGGCTGATCGCCCTACAGCACTTACTGCGTCCCGGCGGAATTCTCCTTCTTATCTGTCAAATGAATTGAAATTTTGAAAATCTTCACTGCCAAATCCTTATCTAACCTCCTGAAAAAAAAACCAGTCTGCTTCCTGGATCTGATTCTTCCTTCTGCTGTGTCTTTCTTATTATGGGTTCTTTGCTTATTTACTGAAGCAAAGCGGATTTAAAGGGTCAGTCCACCCAAACATTGACACTTCAGTGGTTGCTGGAGGCTGGAGAGATAAACCACCGGATGGTTTCTTCTCCGGTTTCTAAAGCCGAAGGATTTCTGGTCCCCTTAATTCCCCAGACAAAGTGTGCATAGTAACACCTCGTCCTGTGCTATTAGGATACTGTACCACCGCATAGGAAAGCAGAGTTACAGTCTAGCAGAACATACAATGAAATGCTGACTCCCAACCAGGGGCGTACCTAGAAATCCCCGGGCCCCCCAGCAAAAAAAAAAAATCCGCCCCCCCCCCCTTCCTAGCGCCCGCTCAGGGACTTTTGGGGGGGCGGCAACTGAATACATTACCTCCTTCTCGCCGGAACTTTTCCGTTCTCTAAGGGCAACTTCCTGTTTACACAGGAAGTTGCATGAAGCTCTTAGAGAACGAAAGATTTCCGGCGAGAAGGAGGTAATGCATTCAGTTGCAGCTGCCGCTGCTGCTTCCCGCTGCCATCAATGATTACAGGAGGGGAGCGATGAGAGGAGAGCCCAAGGTGAGGGAGGGGGCGGGAATTTCCCCCCTCCCCACCGATCTGCCACACTCTCCTCTTATGCTGCTACCCTTCCTGCCAAAAGACCTTGAGCGGGCCCTAGGGGGCCCCCGGGCCCCCCCCCGCAACGGAAGGGGTCGCATCCCCTATTGTTACGCCAGTGCTCCCAACCAAACTGCTCATATAGTGACCCTACCTGCCTCTGTACCAAAATAATATCATCAGTGTGAATCAAACCATGTGGAAGAGTGAGAAATGCACCCCAAGAAGGAAACACAGAGACGTGAGACCAAAGTATATAAAAATTACAATTAGAGAAAATTAATACTCACAAAGGGAAGTTGCATAGGGAGCAACCAACCACTGGAAGCAGGTGGAGATGCACAAACCTGACTCCACTCGGGTACCCAGAAAGAGTGGTGATGGCCCCTCTGTTGAAAAACAGCAGTAAGCACCCCATTTAATGGACACCTTCTTTGTCCTCGGTGGAGGAGGCCACGGTCGGTAAGGAAAGCCAAGCTTCCTTATCACAACAAGGTATTGATACAGACGTCTGTCCCAAAGGCAGCAGGTTTCTATAAATTATAGATCTGCTCTTCTAAGGAGGGTGTTTGTCCGTTACACTCGAAAATGTCTGCAACGAGGATTCATGATGATTGAGAGGACGTTATTCATCTCTAGAGCTGTCAGTCTGGGAGGAACAGAGAAGGTGATCTCTCCCGAGACCTCGTCACTCTCCCCCCATTCTCCGCTAAAGGTTATCACAATAAAGGGAGCCTCATAAAAAAGTGATACTGTTTTCTTCGCTGCTTTATTCACGTCTGCTTTTTGCAACTTCCAGCGACCCGGCTCCGAGAATAGAACGCTTGGATATGCATCGCTTTACACATCAGATTAAGGCTGTCAAAGTCCAGATGGAAACTAAACTGCCACCAAAACTTTTTGTTGCCTTTTAATTGAATGGGGAAGGGATAGAGCCTCAGCTATATAATGTCCCCATCTGTCCCCAGAGAAAGAAAAAATCTTCCAATTTTCTGCTGCGGTCACCCTCAATTAGAGAAACATCAATATCCAACCAAAGTACTGGAACCACTACAACAAAGTGCTTTACTTGGGTGCATGAAAAAAGGGCGCCGTGAAAAAAGAGCCCGAGTTGATAACGAAATGGCGCCGGTTATTAACAAAATCTGACAACGATAAACATTGTTGTCAAGCTTTGTTAAAGATAAATACCGTTGGAAAAACAGACTAAAATAATAGCGAAAAGATATTAACGTTAAATATTGTTACGTAATGCAACAATACAGCTGAACCCAACCCTACCCTCACACAGAACCCTCCCCTGGTGATGCCTAAAACTAACCCAATAGGCTGCCTGGCTGTCACTTGACAGGAAACTTGACAGGCAGCCTATTGGTCGAAAGTGCAGGGATAATGTCCTTTAAAGTGATTGGACCCGCAGGGGCTCAGGGCAGGACGAGTGGAGCTCTCGTCATTGCCAATTAGCAGGCATAAGTTCGTAGCGCTCGCTATGCTACTCTGAAAAGGCACGATAACCCTGATAAGGTGTGTGAACTCTGATAAGGCGTGTTATGGTTGATAAGGCATGTTAACTCTGACAAGGAATGCTATTTATCTTAGTGAATCAAGCCCGATAACTAGGGATGGTCGGAGTGCCAATTTCCGATTCCGCGGTAAATCCGCATTCCGTCATGTACCGATTACCGATTCCGCTTTCAGCTACCAGTTTCCGCATTCCAATGCAAAATTTCCGCCGGAAATTGCGGAAATTCCGCCCGACTTTAACATCGATTTTCTCAAAAACTATAAGGTCTTTTTGAAAACTTTTTTTTGCATCTTGTTCAGAAGATTCTGTTTAATAAACCCTGAAAATTTGGTGTTTCTAGGACTTACAACGGCTTTGCTATTAACCGCTAAATTCGGCGGATTTTTACTGTCATGTAAAATGCAGGAAATAGGCTGATGCAGATTTTCTGCATTTTACATTACAGTAAAAATCCGCCGACTTTAGCGGTTGATAGCAAAGTCCCCTTGAGTCCTAGAAACACCAAATTTTCAGGGTTTATTAAACTGAATCTTGTGAACAAGACCTTATAGTTTTTGAGAAAATCGATGTTAAAGTCGGGTAGAATTTCCGCGATTTCCAGCGGAAATTTCCACGATTTCCGTCGGAAATCCGCCTACGGCGCTTGCATTACCGATTTCCACATTCCGATGCGGAAATGCAATTTCTGATCGGAATTTCGGAAATTGCATTTCTGCGGAATCCGAATGAGCATCCTTACCGATAACATGAATAATTGTTTTCTTTTGCTGAAGTACCTCCTCCACCCGGCTAGAGATATGCACAGTTAGTGCATTACCTATCATAATATTTAGCCGCAGCTTAAGCGAGTGAAAGCATGCAGAGACATTCATGAAAACTTTTTCTTTTTTTCTCAGGATTCATTAAAAATGAAAGGTGTAGACATAGCGGTGGATATAGGAAGCCACTGTGGGGTTTATTACAAAGTACGCTAAAAGTTTGCAGAGTCTGTAGACAAAGGCCAACGTCTCTGAGCCTCACACAGTACAACTGCCAAAAGCCACCTCATCAAATATTAACAACCTACGTCCGCCGCGCTCGTCTTTCATACACAGCACCGCGCCAGGGAGTGCGTCCGCAACTTCCCTGCTATATATGGAGGCTTTGCGGCTTCTCTAGGATTGAAAAAAACAAAAGTACAATTAGAGAGGTCAAGAAAATCCATCATACGTACTACTGACCCTGCTTGGGACAGGCACAGGGAACAAAGAATATACAGATAGTCCCCTACTTACAGACAACTTGAGTTACAATGTTTCAGAGATACAAAGTTGTCTTCATGTACATAATATATCATATTGGTTTGGTTTTTTTGTTGTTATTTTTTTTTTTTTTTTTGTATTACTAACTGGTACAAGAAGTTTAAACACTTTAAAAGCACATTCAAAATAACCTAAAAAATATAATTGATACTAAATGTCCAAACCCAGATTTTCCCGAAAGTAAATTATGCATCCACGTTTCACCATGTTTAACAACGGAGTGAACTTACAACCAAATTCAACTTACAAACAATCTCCTGGAAAGGGACCTGTTTGTAAGTAGGGGACTGCCTATCTAAAGTTAGTAGACACCTCAGATTGTTTTAAACATTCTGGGACTACATTTCTCAGGCATCCTAGCGGTGACTGCCATCTCGTAATACTTAAATGACAAGAATGTATAGCGGTCGCTGATGTCATACCTTTGCTGACCACTGGGTGACAATGCAAGGAGAACAATAACACCAACACTCTCCCATTGTTATCTTAACACAGAAAAGGTTGCCATATTGATTATTTCAGCAGTTACTCACCTATTCAGAGGGAAGGTTCTGGATCCTGTTGAGTCTTCCCGGCCTCTCTCTGTTCACAATCTCTAAACTTAAACTCCCAGTACGTAGCTGCAAAGTCAGCAATACACGATAAATGTGTGCAAACTAGAGAAGATAAAAAACATAACAATAACACAGAATAACCTGCAGAATATTGAATGGCAGATGAAATTCAATGTTGAAAAATGTTACAGCGGATCCGAGATTAAAAACGAACTATAACAAGTAACTTGTCTATATATCTTATCTAAAGTTTAGATCATTTACACAGCAAATCTATCTGCAAACAGCTTCAAAAGTTTATGATGATTTATTCCTGTGATACAATGAGGGCAGCCATGTTCTGTTTGTCACATTGTCACAGGCTGAGGGCTGGAGATGCTATCAGGTTGCCTGTGTGTAAATTCAGTCCCCTCTCCTCCTCCCTCCTCCCCTCTACCTCTGAAATCAATGGCTAGTAACCTCCTCCTTCTCCTGCCCAGACTGAACTCCCATAAGCCCTTGCTACAGTGCCAAGGCACAAAAGGAGCTGTGGGCGAGGCTTGTTTAGTTTATAGGGAATGAAAACAAAACAAAAAAAGTATTTGGCTTGAGGAATGCCCTATAAACTATATGAAAGGAACACAATTATGCAATGAGTAAAAGTTTATCTCGGATCCACTTTAAGTCAATCCTCTGGACCATACCAACAGTCTAGCACCATACAAAAATAAACAGGATACAGGTAAGGGCTCAAACTTGGAGAGGGACTTGGGAGTACTCATCATAAACAAGTTAAATATTCATATTGTGATGATCTGCTCGGCTGCCTGTGCAGGCGGGCAGTTTTTTGGCCATTGTTTGGGTTTGCATGCTGCGGGACTCTGGAAAGAAGAGCTTCTGTCAGTTTTGCAGCTTGTGCTTGCTGAGGAATTTGCATACATTGTCATGCAAATTGCCTGGCCACATTCATTGGAGGCGTGTACTATAAGTACTATGTGTTTCCCACAATGCTTCGCTGTTCATATGGATTCCTTCCTGTGAAACACTCTGGAGAGTGTCAGCCATGCTCTTTGTTTGAAGATCAGCTTAGAGTAATTCCTGGAAACTGTGCTAGGCAGGTTCCCTAGTGCAGTTAGGATTGTTTATCTGTTTTGTTTGTCTGTTGCGATTGTCCTGTCCCAATGGTGGTCGACAGGAAGTCGTTCTGATCTCTGTTCTTGGAGCATAGCTGGTGCAGCGGTTGCTACCAGCTATCTCTTCTGTTCTGCCTCTCTGGATCGCACTAGCATCCTGCGCTAGTGCTGTGGATCCTTCTGTTCTGTTACTCTGTCCCTGGATCACACTCGCTTTGCGCTAGTGCTGTGGATCCTTCTTTTCTGCCTCTCTGGATCGCACTAGCATCCTGCGCTAGTGCTGTGGATCCTTCTGTTCTGTTACTCTGTCCCTGGATCGCACTCGCTTCGCGCTAGTGCTGTGGATCCTTCTGTTCTGCCTCTCTGGATCGCGCTAGTCACTTTCGCTAGTGCTGTGGATCCTATATCCCGCCTGTTCCTGTTTTCGTGTGTCTGTCTTGTCTGCTACGAGCCCTTGCTGGAGGCTCGGTGAGGTAACCGTTGAGCAAGCGCTCGCGTCCTCTGTTTCATGTTTGTCTGTCGATGGTTAGTTAGGCGTGCTTGTCTCTATTGTGCTTATCACGTGGAGACCGCGCATAACCGCGTGCACTGTTGCGAATGAGTGCGGTGTTCGCGGTTAGCTAGCGTTTGTTGTTTTCCGCATCTCCTCATTGTATGATTTGCTGTGCCTTTGCTATCCTCGTATTCTGTTCTGATCTGCCTTGTGTCACTTCTGGCAATCGCCTTTCTTGCGGTTGCGTTTCTGTTCCGTATCTGCTGTTGTGTGTGCACGGTCGCGGGGTGGCGACTAGATTGGCGCACACACATACAACCTGTCCCTTTGCTCGTTCTCATTCACAATCGCTTCTCTTGCGATTGCGTTCTGCGCTTCGTACAATTCCTGTCTGGCATTTGTGGAGGTACAGAGGATTGGTTCCTCTGCACTCTCCAGAGCCATCTGCCGATGGGAATTTACCTCTACGGGTGCGTAGCACCTTTTGCTGGGTGCCTGCAATTATACGCTTGTGGAGGATTTCCGCCGTATCAGCGCACGCGTCGTGCGCTGATCAAGGAGAAAGTTCCATGATCGTTACAGTATGAACAGCCCAACCCAAAACCCTAGTGTAGACGGAATTTCCGATTTGTACGATTTTGTCGAATATGGCTCTTGTACCTTTAAGAGATTTAAAAAACTTGAACCTGAATCAGTAGACGAATTTTTGTCTGAGTGTACGAAACTGTTAGCGAACCCTGAATTCCAATGCACCCCAGTGTCTACCTGGGCCCCCCAAATGGTCTACATTCTGTTGGGGGGCGAAATGTCAATGTGGGGTTATGATATGTTAGATCATACCACCCTGAGTCAAAGACCCCTGGAATACTTGGCCTTTTTAATTCACAATTGGCTGAGATTACCTCAATTACCATACTCCCTTAATGAGTTGTTGTCAGCAGCTCAATCAGCTGTTCCGTCTACTCTTTCATCCATAAAGCAGCCATCCAAGCCTCTAAGTCTAAGCGTAAAAGATCTAGGAAGGCTTCCCAGCGGAAAGATCCGTTGCCCATAGCAACCACAAATAAAGAGGTTATTTCTGTCAAGTCTGAAATGGGCAAAACCATGCAGTATGATAATGATGTTTATAATGCATCTGCTGATCAGTTTCCAGGTTTTTTGCCCCAATCCAAAGCTTATGTGGATCCTGCTATAGGTAGGATCGCACACTACATTAAAGCAGTTAAAAAATCTGTTCTTGTTCCTGAACTCCACCCCTATGGAGATTATCTGGATACTGGCCTGTTTGAACCCCCATTTGCCTCATGGGACGTTGGGGCCTTGCTGGAGGAATTCGATTTTGATTGGAAAGCCTTTTGCGATTTTTACATCGCAAAAAGTGAAGATGTCTTGAATGCTTGTCTCGATTCTATGTACCTTCTGATTGATTCCGATGAATGTGACAAGGATGATGTGGATCTGGTGATCTATGTATGGCAAACGATTTTGGATGAGTTGCACACACACCAACCAATTGATTCCAATAAAGAGACATCGTTGTCGGATGATTGTTCCTGCCTTTCTGGGGTAAAGCATGAGAGTCTTGACTTTGTGCAATCTGAAATGAATGAGTGTGCCGCTGTGGTTGATTCCTGTGCAAATCCTGAAGGATTCTCTCCTGACAGTGTGCAGTTTGAATCTGTGCGATCTGATGCCTGTTTCTCGGATGTTCCTGCAGATTGTGATCGGCATGAGTCTGCCGGTTTCCTCAAGGATGTGTGGGATCCTTTGTCATTTAGAAACAGATCTTTGAGATCTTCCATCTGTGACCCTGCTATGGGGAAAGTTTCTCGACTGTGCAGCGTCAAAAGTATAATGAATATGCCTAATACAGTTTATCCTGTTGATGTCGCTATTTCTTCTGCAAATGAGTCTCTGTCTCACCCTGTTCACACCTGTAAGGACCTGTTGCCTGATGACAGTTGCTCCAATGTTTCGATCCTGGATGCCTTGCAGTCTGCTTCGCAGATCGCAGAGGTTTGCGCTATGGAAGCATCAGTTTCACAACCTAAAGTGAATTTTGATTCGCAGGTTTTGCGTTCTGATTCCTCGGATTCGACATTGTTAGCCGAATCTAAGAGTGAGACAGCTCTTCGGTTCTGCGAATCTGATGCTGAACCTTCTTTGCCTTGTTCAGAGACGCTTTCTCTGAACCTGCCCTGTACCATGAATGAAAACATGTTTTCCTTTCACACTGTCGTTTGTGAGCCCCTTTCTTGCTCTGAGGGAAGTGCTGATTCTGCACCCTGTACTCTGGATGAGTCAATGTGGCCTTGCTCAGAATCCCCTGCAGTGTCCCTAGAGGCTCGTCTAGGTATTGCCACTATACTCACCTGTTTTTCTGAAGTTTTGGAGTTACAAGCTAGTTTGACTGCCACACAGAATTCTGGGTACAGTGAGAATGAAGTTAGGGAGTCAGTGTGTGTTCCAGGAAATATTCCTGTACATCCCGCTAATTATGATGAAGTTCAGTCTCAGGTTATGGTGGAACCATTCCTGGGACATCTGCCCTGTCCACAAAATAAAGTTCCAGTTTTGCCCTGTAACTTGGATAGTTCAGAATCCTTCTTAGAAAACCTGGAAAATGATGTTCCTGAGGTCTTGTTTGATGTTCTGGAGGTCTCCAAGTTCCTCCCAAAGGGAGCAGAACTTGTAGGAGATGTCTCATGCCCCCCAAGTCCTTCTGAGGTGTTGCCCACTTCAGTAGGCATTGCTGTTGTGCTGACTACCTTTGCAGCTCTGGTGGAGCTTCACTCATATGTAGTCAATGATGATATTACAGTCACAGAAAATTCTGAATTTATGACCGAGTTTTCTTTTGAAATACCAGTACCCGTGACCTCTACTCGTGATGATTTTCTGCCCGGTCCTGGTTTTGGTCTGGTCATGCCGGACTCTGAGGTTGGCAGTTCCCCGACATGTCCTGAGGTTTCTCCTGTGCTGGTGTACCCCAGTGTGCTCTGTGACCCAGAAAGCCCAAGTGTGCCTCGGTTACCAGCGTACTCAGATGCTTCCTTGGTGGAGACATGTTCTGATTTAGCCTGCCTGCTTGCATGCCCAGAAGTGGTCCCTGAAAGTCTTGATCTTGATGGGTGTCCTCGTAATTCTGAATCCGGAATTGTCATTGGGGGTTCTTGGTAATTCTCCATGTGAGCCTGGTGATTGTTCTGCCCTCTTGGGATCTCTGTGGAGCTTCAAAAGGTTCTGTGAGATTCCGGGAGAAATTTTGCTTGGTACCCTGGATAAGATCAACGGTGGCTTTTGTGTTGTAAGGGACACTTCGAACAGGTATTGTGGCAAGTTTGATATTTTCGGACGCTCCTTGAAGGTGGTGGGTATTGTCTGGAGGGTGTCGATGGCTTCTTCTCTGGTATCCACAGTCCTGATGGGTGTTACGCTGAGACTTGTAGTGCTGATGGGCATGTTTCGGTGGCTTCTCTTTCCGATGAGGTCGGTTTCGGGTGGACTGACTCTGGAATTGGACCTTATTGGGCTGTCCCGACCTTCATGAGTCTTCGGTTGGAGTCTTTTGCTAATAGCAGTTTTAAAGGTCGTCTGGAATTCGACCCTGGAGGGGGGGGGGGGGGGGGTTACTGTGATGATCTGCTCGGCTGCCTGTGCAGGCAGGCAGTTTTTTGGCCATTGTTTGGGTTTGCATGCTGCGGGACTCTGGAAAGAAGAGCTTCTGTCAGTTTTGCAGCTTGTGCTTGCTGAGGAATTTGCATACGTTGTCATGCAAATTGCCTGGCCACATTCATTGGAGGCGTGTACTATAAGTACTATGTGTTTCCCACAATGCTTCGCTGTTCATATGGATTCCTTCCTGTGAAACACTCTGGAGAGTGTCAGCCATGCTCTTTCCGCCGTATCAGCGCACGCGTCGTGCGCTGATCACGGAGAAAGTTCCACGATCGTTACTCATATTCAATGCCAAGCTGCTGCAGCTAAAGCAATTAATATTTTGGGATGCATTAAAAGGGAAATAAAAACTTGGGATGCTTGCATAATATTGCCCCTGTTTCGCTTTTTTAGTAAGTCTGCATCTGGAATATGAAATTCAGTTCTGGGCACCACATTACAGGAGAGACATTGCAGTTGTAGTGCAGGAGCAGAGATGAGCAACAAAGCTGACTGGATGGTGTACTGGTTAAGGGCTCTGCCTCCAACACGGGAGATCTGGGTTCAAATCTCAGCTCTTCCTGTTCAGTAAGCCAGCACCTATTCAGTAAGGAGTCCTCAGGCTAGACTCCATAAAATTGCTACTGACTGACCACGCGGTAGTGGCTGCAGCTCAAGCACCTTGCGTTCTCCAGGAGAAAAGAGAAAATATAAATGTAATTTGCCTTGTCTAAGTTGAGGGATGGAAGGTTTCACTTACCAAGAAAGGTTACAGTAGATAAAGTGGGCTTATTTAGTCTGGAGAAAAGACTCCTTCAAGGAGATCTAAGCAACATGTATAAACCTATCAGAGGGCAATATAAAAGCTTATCAGATGAGCTTTTTGTCCCTCATAAGCTTTTGCTAGAAAGGAGTAGGGGTACGATCTGTGTATGGAAGAAAAAAGCTTTAGCCATTTACAGTATTTAGGAAAGGGTTCTTTACAGTAAGAGTAATTAAAATGTGGACTGTATTATTCACAGGAAGTATTTATGGCAAATTCTATATTTGCGTTTAAGGGGGCTTAGATTATTATTATTATTATTATTTAGTATTTATATAGCGTCAACATATTACGCAGCGCTGTATAGTCTATATATATATATATATATATATATATATATATATATATATATTTATATATTGTCTTGTCACTAACTGTCCCTCAAAGGAGCTCACAATCTAATCCCTACCATTGCCATATGTCTATATTATGTAGTGTAAGTACTGTAGTCTAGGGTCAATTTTTAGAGGGAGCCAATTAACTTATCCGTATGTTTTTTGGAATGTGGGAGGAAACCGAAATGCCCGGAGGAAACCCACGCAGACACGGAGAGAACATACAAACTCTTTGCAGATAGTGCCCTGGCTGGGATTCGAACCAGGGACCCAGCGCTGCAAGGCGAGAGAGCTAACCACTACGCCACCGTGCTGCCCACTGCTTTCTTTGCTTTGAAAGACATCCGTGGCTATGATTATTCGGAGTACCTGGACCGTTTTGGGGGTCAAAGATAGAGTGACATGTGGTGGCAATGAGAGGAGGTCTTTGCTGATCCCCCCTCCACTGTGTGAAAGGCGGGGTATAGCTATTCCCCACAAATGCGTACGGTCACACACCCCTTAAACCCAGTCCTCTGGTATACCGAGACTAAACAGAGTATAAGCTCAGTGGAGGTGTGAGGGGGTCAATAACTGATCAACACTATTGGTCCACTATAAGTGGGTGTGACCAATTTGATCATTTCAATTGTCCCAATACACGAAGGAGGCAGCGGGAGATCCCCATAGGGGTAACCGTTCTCCACCGAGTATATACACCTTCACAGAAGGTAAATGATGGAAGGACTCAAGAGTAAAAACAAGGGGTGCGTGATATATACAGTGCAAGTGACACTTTTTGTGTGTGTGGGGACAATTGAAAGGATCAAATTGGTCACACCTACTTACAGTGGACCAATAGCGTTGATCAGTTATTGTATCCCTCAGACCTCCACTGAGCTTATACTCTATTTAGTCTGGCTTCCAGGTGTGAACATACTGTGGGAATAACTACACCGAATAATCTGACGTTCCCACAGGTCACTGTAACGATCGGTGTCAGCACACAGAGAGAATCTGATTATTGGTGATCTGCAGTATCACTAAGAATACAGATTTATACCTGATTATTGATGATCTGCAGAATCACCGATAATATAGATATACCACTAACCTCTGGACACCTATATAGTGTGAGTGTTTGGTGCAACAGTAATAACTTTGAGTGAGGACCACCCGAGGAGCAGGTGGTCCTTGGCAGTATGAGAAATACCTCCCTTTGGGAGTGCAGAGATCTTGCGGCAGCCTGAGACATCCAAGGGGGCGGAGTCCCAGGCTGAATAGCAAGAAGACCCGGTGGCTAGTGACCCCTGGAAGATGGGCGTCACAAGCAGGTCTGGAGAATAATTCAAATGATAATACAGTTCCCTAATCTTGGGTGCGAGGTCCGTGGTCTCAGCACCCTGGAACTAGTCTGGAGTATAACACAAATGATAATACAGTTTCCTAGTCTTGGGTGCGAGGTCCGTGGTCTCAGCACCCTGGAACTAATCTGGAGTATAAGCCAAATGATAATACAGTTCCCTAGTCTTGGGTGTGAGGTCCGTGGTCTCAGCACCCTGGAACTAATCTGGAGTATAACCCAAATGATAATACAGTTCCCTAGTCTTGGGTGCGAGGTCCGTGGTCTCAGCACCCTGGAACTACTCTGGAGTATAACCCAAATGATAATACAGTTCCCTAGTCTTGGGTGTGAGGTCCGTGGTCTCAGCACCCTGGAACTAGTCTGGAGTATAACACAAATGATAATACAGTTCCCTAGTCTTGGGTGCGAGGTCCGTGGTCTCAGCACCCTGGAACTAATCTGGAGTATAACCCAAATGATAATACAGTTCCCTAGTCTTGGGAGCGAGGTCCATGGTCTCAGCCCCCTGGAACTAGTCTGGAGTATAACACAATAGTAACACAGGTAATCTGGCTCAGTGTGAATTCCCAGGTCCTCCTGGTTCAAACACACTGTAGGATCTGACTATGGTCTGAATACTTTCACGTAAGTGTTCGCAATGGCAGACAACCAGCAACTGGCAAGCAAGCAGTATATGTAGTTGCTGGACTCTGCCGCCCCGCCCGAGCCACTCAGCCAATCAGGAGTCCAGCAGGAATCAGCTGATCGTCCTAATCAGCTGATACATCTCCTGCTGGTATAAAGGTCCTGACTTCTGTGTGAACTAACAGACCCAGCCACACCAGACGCACGCTGCAGCGTGCAAACCGCCGCGCTGGACGCGGAAACAGCCGCCTTACTGCCAGTACATGTGGCGGCTTTTCCGCGATCTCTCACAGTCACCTTGTTCCTTTTCTGGAGACAACTGTGGATTCATGGGATCCTGGTCTATCACAAATCTATACATTTAGGTCTAATGCTGGGAATACATGGCTCGTTTCTGAGCCATTTAGCTGGCTCAATAGATCATTTCCGACATGTCCGATCTCCCGCCCGATCATTTCCACGCTCGATTCTGCATTGAGGACAATGGAAACAGATAAGAGTATCGCCTGTAGAATCGAGTGGGGAATCGATCGAGCAGGAGAATCAAGTGCCAAAATGGAGCCGTGTATGTCCAGCATAATAGACAAAGGGCTTGATTCACTACACCGTGATAACTCAAATATCACACCTTATCAAAGATATCACACCTTATAAAAGTTAACATGCCTTATCAGAGTAGCACAGCGAGTGCTACAAACTTATGCCTGCTAATTGGCAATGGCACTCGTCCTGCCATGAGCCCCTGCGGGTTCGTAGCGCTCGCTATGCTACTTTGATAAGGCGTGCTAACTTTGATAAGGTGTGATATCTTGGATAAGGTGTGATATTTGAGCTATCACGGTTTAGTGAATGAAGCCCAAAGTGTGATATTTTACGTTTACTTGTACCAATTCAGTCTGTGTGGCATGGCCAGGGCCGGGCCGAGGCATAGGCTGAAAAGGCTCCAGCCTCAGGGCGCAGTGTAGGAGGGGGCGCAGAATTCATTCAGCTGTCATTCCTAATTGTGTTTTAAGCAGAAAGAAGTAAGAAAAGGGGATACATAGCAGTGACTGCAAGCCAGATAACTAGATATTAAGGTGTTGGGGAGGTTATGGGCCCTGTGGGACCTCTTAGTCTAATAGCAATCAGTGTGTGACGGCCGGGGTGGGAGGGATGGAGGGGCGCACTTTGGTGTCTCAGCCTTGGGTGCTGGAGGACCTTGTCCCGGCTCTGGGCATGGCTATAATTACTAGGTAATTAACAGCAGAGTTGATTCAGGGACTTTATCTGACTGCCATCTGGAACTTGGGAAGTCATTTTGTTTCCCTTTTAGGGATAATTGGGCCATGCCCTTCTTCTGCCTTCCTCTGGGTCAGCTGAGATATGCAGGCCAGTGTTGCGCCTTATCTTCTGGTTGAACCTGATGGACGTATGTCTTTTTTATTCAACCCAAATAACTATGTAGCTTTGTGACTGCTCGATGTAAAGGACCGGAGCCGAGGTGTGCCAGGAAATAGGTTTACAATCGCCGCAAATATCTTTTACAACTCAATTCAGCACCGAGCCGTCCCCAGAGGCCATGCAGAGTCCAATAACTTTAATCTTCTCGGTTAATAATTGTGTATGTAAAAAGCAATCTAATTTGGGGTGCGGGAATTGTTCCTGGAGGAAGCCTTGCTCTGCCCAGGAAGGAATATATTACCCCTCTAAAAAGTAGCAGTAAAGATCGCGCCGCGGCAACTAATTCATTATTTTCCTAAATGTTTCATTATTCCATCGGGAGGTGAGCCTGAAATAGCTCACAGGAAGTTTTCTTAATTAGCTTTCTTTCCCCATCAAATATAATATAGTCTTAGCATTAAAGTGTCACTCATGGGAGAGTCCGGTTTGCCGCGATGATTAATGGACGCGGGTTTCCGTGTTGACAATCGCGATGGCGGGGAAGAGACGTTACGCCAGCCGCTGTAGCAATTACCGGCTGATAATTCAATGCCCAATGAAAAAGATCTGCGCTAAAATATTTGTTCATTTAATGGTCCCCAGCGTTACGCTTCTGCTGGCTTTTTCATATTTTACGCCCTGTATTTAAGACGGAGATAATTTAGTTCTAGGAAATGGGGCTGTTCTGCTGGTTGCTTTACACTTGTGCTGTGTTTTAAGATAACTGGTTATAATTGGTGCCATGCTCAAGGTTGGCGCAGGGCCGGCCCGCTCATGAGGCGGGGTGAAACTTTTGCCTCAGGCGGCAAATTTCCAGGGGGGGCACCCGCCCGTCCGTGGGTCCGAGGAGCCGGCCCGCTGAGCTGGAGGGGTAGCTGGCAGGACGGGGGTATTGGGCCAGCGGCGGGGAGGGGGTTCGGACCCCCCCCTCCCTCGCCTGGGTCCCCCGTCCTCCGCTCCCCTCCAGCCTAAATAGAAGCAGCCGTATGTGTAAGAGGCACGGGCGGGGAGACACTCACCTCCTCCTCGCTCCAGCGTGCGCTCCACTGACATCACTTCCTGCAACGCTGCAGGAAGTGACGTCAGTGGAACGCACGCTGGGAAGAGGTGAGTGTCCTCCCCGCCCGTGCCTCTTACACATACGGCTGCTTCTATTTAGGCTGGAGGGGAGCGGAGCACGGGGGACCCAGGCGAGGGAGGGGGGGATCCGACCCCCCTCCCCGCCGCTGGCCCAATACCCCCGTCCTGCCAGCTACCCCTCCAGCTCGGCGGCCCCCCAGAGCGCCCCCCCCCCCCCCGAGGGGGGGGAGGGGCGGCGGTGACAATTTTTTAACAGTTTGCCTCGGGCGGCAAAAAGTCTAGGGCCGGCCCTGGGTTGGCGCTTTCATAAGGGTAAAATGGCAACTACCCAGGGCCTTCATGACAACTCCTAGCCCCCTCTCCCCCCCAGTGAATTGTGGTCCCTGGGGTCTGCAGGGTATTTGGTAGCAGAGGAAACTCACCTGTCCAGTGAGCGTGCTCCTTAATCCTTCTCTGTGCTCCCATCTTCCTAGCCGCTGGCTGTTGCTTCTACCTGATCCGTGGAGGGGGGGGGACCATGTTAGGTGAGTATGAACATACTGCAGGGTCACTGAGAAGAGTTGCAGGCAAGGATGACCATGGGAGCACACAGAGTGAAGGAGGAGTGTGTTGGTGGCAGGAAAGGTGAATTTGCTCTGCTGCCGAATACTCTGCAGGAGCCCCAGGGACCACAATTCACTTGTTGGAGACCAGGAAGGGAGCGGGGGACTGATAGCCAACTCTGGGGCCCCCCGGGGGAGGGGGGGGCACTCAAAAACAAAGAGGCCACCTAATGCCACTCATGAAGGGAGGGGGTTGTTAGAAATAGTGTTTCACCTGTCCAGCATGCTCCTTCATCAGTCTGTGCACTCCCATTTTCGTCCCCTCTCCTACGTGACCCGGTGTTAGGTGAGTATGAACATGCTGCAGGGTCACGTGGAAGAGCTGCAGCCTGCAGGCAAGGATAAAAATGGGAGCACAGAGACTGAAGGAGGATCATGCTGGTGGCAGGAAAGGCGAGTCTGCTCTGCTTCCGAATACTCTACATGCTCGTTTCAGACCATTGCCTGCATGCTCGTTTCAGACCATTGCCTGCATGCTCGTTTCAGTCCATTGCCTGCATGCTCGTTTCAGACCATTGCCTGCATGCTCGTTTCAGACCATTGCCTGCATGCTCGTTTCAGACCATTGCCTGCATGCTCGTTTCAGACCATTGCCTGCATGCTCGTTTCAGACCATTGCCTGCATGCTGGTTTCTGACCATTGCCTGCATGCTGGTTTCTGACCATTGCCTGCATGCTCGTTTCAGACCATTGCCTGCATGCTCATTTCAGACCATTGCCTGCATGCTTGTTTCAGACCATTACCTGCATGCTTGTTTCAGACCATTGCCTGCATGCTGGTTTCAGACCATTGCCTGCATGCTCATTTCAGACCATTGCCTGCATGCTTGTTTCAGACCATTACCTGCATGCTTGTTTCAGACCATTGCCTGCATGCTCGTTTCAGACCATTGCCTGCCTGCATGCTCGTTTCAGACCATTGCCTGCATGCTCGTTTCAGACCATTGCCTGCATGCTCGTTTCAGACCATTGCCTGCATGCTGGTTTCAGACCATTGCCTGCATGCTCGTTTCAGTCCATTGCCTGCATGCTCGTTTCAGACCATTGCCTGCATGCTAGTTCCAGGTGTGACTGTAGAACTACGGCATCCAGAAGAACAAGATGACAGCAAGGCAAGTTACACTTTAAAAATGTAATGAAAATGGCATCCCCCACACTCCGCTGGCGTCAGATTTCCCCCGGGACCCGCGATGTGCTGTTATCACACTGAGTTATAGACGGACGTCAGACTAAAATCATTACAGGGACAGCTAAACATGCTTTCTCTCTTTTTGAAAAAAAAAATGATGTTTATCCACTCCAATAAGCACAACAAGCAAACTGCAGGGACATTAAAATAAAGTAGCGCCATTGAAGCTCTGTGTAACGGCCTCCTGGCTGGAATATTCCAATATGCGTTATAAAGCCAATATGTATTCAGTTAACAGGAAGGCAGCCGACCTGGGCGGTCAATGCGGCTGAGTCACAATGAGATGTAGAGCAGTCTCATACACGTGCGCTTTCAATGGGCCCTATCGATCTGTACAGTGATTCACGCTGATGCAAATAGATTATGTCACTCCTCAGTTCTTCCAAGTGCACCTGTAATGTCCGGGCGGAAACAGCAGAAAGGCTTAAAGGGATGCTTAAAGAGAAACTCCGACCAAGAATTGAACTTTATTCCAATCAGTATTCAGTAGCCGATTCCCCCCTTTTACATGAAAAATATATTCCTTTTCACAAACAGACCATCTGTTAAGCTTGGAGGTGTATTCTCCACAGTCAGCATGCAACACATAAGCTGACGTGAAGGAGGTACACACACCAGCACAAGGAATCAGGATATCCCCAGTTTAGTGGAGGAGAGGACTGACTCCAATAGGAGATTGTGGCGCACAGAGCCGGTGCAGATCCGAACAGCCACAAACGATACTTTCGTGATAACGTCTCAGCGCAAAGTAGCGCTGAGCGCACAAACCAGGACTGAGGAGATCAGGACAGGTTGACAGAATGAACGCTTGCTTAACTAGCCACTACTTAGTGACAGCAAGCGTCCACAACAAGACAGACTGGAATGAGGCAGCCAATGCGTTGCAGCGATGGCGTGCCTCACAAAGACAGGACAGGATAGTCGGGAAATAGGAGGATCAAGATAGATGAACGTAACACAGACAAATATACAATAAGTATGTTTTCCTAGCGTATTACAATTACAGCTATCAATGAAACTATTTGTAACGTCTGACTAACATATGTATATATCGACAATGAACCGATATATGACATAAGCAGGAACACTGACTAGGACTGGAGCAATACAGGGAACAGGACTCAGAAGGAATCGCTATCTCTTGGCAGAGATGAACGCAATCCACAAACAGAACCAGGAGCAGGATACTAACTCAGCACGGGTGATCACGATACGCGCAAACTACCAAAACGTGCTGGAAGACTGACTAACTGAACACAGGAAATAAACAGTTCGTGTACGTATATATCAGCGACACTGATGTATCAACGTAACACGAATACAAGAAAAATAACAAAATGTGCAAGTATGCGTATATATTGGCGATGAACCAATATATGACACAAGACAAGCAGAGTAACAACTTCTAGAACAAGAGCAGAACTAGGAGGACTCGCTGACCCCTTCGCAGGAGTCAGCGCAGTCCACACGGACTAGGAACGAGGTGGGGCACGAGCAGAGTAACAGACAGAATCTGAGACTATGGTAGCCCATGGAGCATTGCAGGAAGCAGTTCTTTATACTGAGGTCATCCAATGGGAGCAGACATGCAGATTCCCACACAAGTGAATGGTAATTAATCACAGGCTGACAGCAGGAAAAGGCAGACAATGATATGCAGCCTGCAGGAAAGGGATTGCCACTCCATTGCAGCAGACAATGTTTGTTTTCACAAAAGCATATTAAACTGTCATTAACTTCAGAGCGGCTGCAGATGGAATCAGCAACCAGTTTAAGTGCAAACCAAACTATGCAAGCAAATGCATGTAATGACATCAGAACTGCTTGGGTTGCAATACCACTGCAGCCAGCAGTAAACGCTGCAGAAGCGATCGTAATAGTACCCCCCCCCCCCTTAAACGCGGCCTCCGGACGCCTATAAAAACTGACATATTTCTCCTGAACCACCCAAACCAAAAAATCAGAAGTGGAAAATCCAGCAAACTGATCTGACTGATAATTCATGAAGGTCGGAACAGCCAGACAAAACCAAATTCCCGAATCAGTCTCACCAAAACTAGACCAATTGGAACCAGAACCTACCGAACCATGCCCGTCAGTACTACAAGCCTCAGTGTGATACCCATCAGAACCACGACTTCCAGAAAAAAAAAACCAGAAACTCTCTGAGCGATACCCACCGCCTTTCAGGGACTGTCCAAAAACGCCAAAGCCTTTGCAATGCCCACCGGAACTGTCCTTACCAACACAAAACCCACTGTTGAACCAGTCCAAGGTACCAGGACAAGTTTCCTCAGAGATCTCCCAGAACACTTGGAAGCTCCAAAGAGATCCCCACAGGTTAGAACGCCCCTTAGGCTCACATGGAGAACTATCAAGAACCCCTATGGAACCGAGGGCAATTCCAGAGTCAGGGTTACAAGGACAAACATCAAGATCAGGGCTTTTAGGGACCAGAACCATCTCTGGGCATGCAGGCCAACCGGCAATATCAGAACATGTCTCCACTAGGGAAGCATGTGAGCACGCTAACACAGACACACTTGGGCATTCTGGCACACGAAGCACATCTGGGCACACTGACACAAGAGAGACTTCTGGGCACGTCAAGGAACTGCGAACCTCAAAGTCAGTCAAGATAGGACCGAAACCAGGACTGGGCAAAAAAAAATCATCATGACTAGACTTCACAGTTACTGGATTCTCACTAAAAAATGCAACACATAAGCTGACGTGAAGGAGGTACACACACCAGCACAAGGAATCAGGATATCCCCAGTTTAGTGGAGGAGAGGACTGACTCCAATAGGAGATTGTGGTGCACAGAGCCGGTGCAGATCCGAACAGCCACAAACAATACTTTCGTGATAACGTCTCAGCGCAAAGTAGCGCTGAGCGCATAAAGCAGGACTGAGGAGATCAGGACAGGTTGACAGAATGAACGCTTGCTTAACTAGCCACTACTTAGTGACAGCAAGCGTCCACAACAAGACAGACTGGAATGAGGCAGCCAATGCGTTGCAGCGATGGCGTGCCTCACAAAGACAGGACAGGATATTCAGGAAATAGGAGGATCAAGATAGATGAACGTAACACAGACAAATATACAATAAGTATGTTTTCCTAGCGTATTACAATTACAGCTATCAATGAAACTATTTGTAACGTCTGACTAACATATGTATATATCGGCAATGAACCGATATATGACATAAGCAGGAACACTGACTAGGACTGTAGCAATACAGGGAACAGGACTCAGAAGGATTCGCTATCTCTTCGCAGAGATGAACGCAATCCACAAACGGTAACAGGACAGGATTCAGAAGGATTCGTTATCTCCTCGCAGAGATGAACGCAATCCACAAACAGGACCAGGAGCAGGATACTAACTCAGCACGGGTGATCACGATACGCGCAACCACCAAAACGTGCTGAAAGGCTGACTAACTGAACACAGGAAATAAACAGTTCATGTACGTATATATCAGCGACACTAATGTATCAACGTAACACGAATACAAGGAAAATAACAAAATGTGCAAGTATGCGTATATATTGGCGATGAACCAATATATGACACAAGACAAGCAGAGTAACAACTTCTAGAACAAGAGCAGAACTAGGACTCGCTGACCCCTTCGCAGGAGTCAGCGCAGTCTACACGGACTAGGAACGAGGTGGGGCACGAGCAGAGTAACAGACAGAATCTGAGACTATGGTAGCCCATGGAGCATTGCAGGAAGCAGTTCTTTATACTGGGGTCATCCAATGGGAGCAGACATGCAGATTCCCACACAAGTGAATGGTAATTAATCACAGGCTGACAGCAGGAAAAGGCAGACAATGATATGCAGCCTGCAGGAAAGGGATTGCCACTCTATTGCAGCAGACAATGTTTGTTTTCACAAAAGCATATTAAACTGTCATTAACTTCAGAGCGACTGCAGATGGAATCAGCAACCAGTTTAAGTGCAAACCAAACTATGCAAGCAAATGCATGTAATGACATCAGAACTGCTTGGGTTGCAATACCACTGCAGCCAGCAGTAAACGCTGCAGAAGCGATCGTAATACCATCAGGGGGCGCTGTATGACTGATATTGTGGTGAAACCCCTCCCACAAGAAACTGAGGACCGTGGTACTCCTGGCAGTTTCCTGTCTGTGAACCTTGTTGCATTGTGGGAAATAGCTGTTTCCAACTGCCAAAAAATAGTAAGCCTCTAGCTTTGTACTTGATGTACTGCAACACTGTTCTCCCTACAATTATCTGCGCCTCTCCCGCCCACTTGATTCACCACAATAAGATGCTTCGGATGCAGCCGCTCCCGTGCAGGAATAGTGCAGCTATACTACGGTCGCACTTTTGAAAGAAGCCTTCAAGCTCTTGTCGGATATGTTCCAGGGGTCCGTGCAAGGTAACAATGGGGGCCAGGGCGTAACTACAGGGGAGCAGTCCCTGCGACTGCAGCTGGGCCCAGAGCTGGGCGGCGGGGGGGGGTCGCCCAACTACTAACCTTCCCTTCTTCTGATACAGGGGACTATATTTTATACCAGGTGTTTTTTTGTTGAAGATCATGATGGCTACACTTGTTTTATGACCCTTGTGAGATAGGCCCCCAGACTATGAAGGTCACCAGGGGTAGGCAAGGAAAAGGGTGTGAAGGGTGTGATTTGTAGTTATGCCCTGAATGGGGGCCAGGACATGGGGAGCCTCTGCAAGTGTCTTCTTAGGTAACTATTTTTTTTAATATATATTTTTTCACCTTAGGAACACTTTAAAGACATAAAAGTCCTTCCTTGATGTTCCATTACAGTACTCTCATTACGTAATGTTATTAGGAGGGCCTCCACCCCCCGCCCACCGCAATAGTGATTACAGCATCGTCTCCCTTTCACCTTTGTACGGAACGCTCACTTCCTGCCCTGTCACCTTATCCCGTTCCATAAATAGCCGCTTCGTATTTTTTTCCGCTTATCGGTGACATCGCTCTGTAGACCCGACTCGTAAATTTAGCGGCTTGTCACGCCTCGGCATAGATGGATTGGTTTACCGGTGTTAGTTTAAGTTAAAACCCATCAATAATGAAAATAAAGGTCCCTCTATGATGCATGGCCTGTCAGGGGGGAAATAAGCATAATGCGCCGATCGTCGGCACGCGCACATTAACACCGGCCCGACACGGTGCACCCGGCTAATCCCCGGTGAGTTTCCTGGAGAGAGAAGGACAAATAAAACTCGACCGGTGACTGATACCCGACCGGTGACTGATACTCGACCGGTGACTGATACCCGACCGGTGACTGATACCCGACCGGTGACTGATACCCGACCGGTGACTGATACTCGACCGGTGACTGATACCCGACCGGTGACTGATACCCGACCGGTGACTGATACTCGACCGGTGACTGATACCCGACCGGTGACTGATACCCGACCGGTGACTGATACCCGACCGGTGACTGATACTCGACCGGTGACTGATACCCGACCGGTGACTGATACCCGACCGGTGACTGATACCCGACCGGTGACTGATACCCGACCGGTGACTGATACCCGACCGGTGACTGATACCCGACCGGTGACTGATACCCCTCCTCATACGGTTCTGTGTAAGAAGTGTTAGGAAAAAAGGAAAAGTGATTAATTTCATAATTCATGTAGAAAGTGCACTCTTGCAAACATGTATTTAGAAACTTTATTTGCTTAGGTAAACATTGTGCTGGCGACGCGCTGCGTGTCGCCAGCACTGCGGGGGTATAGCGGCGCGCAGGGGGGACATGGAGGCACACCATGGGGCAACAGAGGCTGGTGTTAGTGTGCACAACCAGCCTCTGTGCCCCAGTAACATAATTAAATCCCACCTCAGGTTCTCTTTAAAGCCAGAGGTATATATGGGTTGCCTTCTTTATTTTTAAACAATGCCAGTTGCCTGGCATCCTGCTGATCTTTCTATGGTCAGTAGTGTCAGGGTAGGAACACACTAGGCAGAATCGCATATGCTTTTTCCATAGCACATAGTAGCAAATGCATATGCGATTCTGCCTAGTGTGTTCCTACCCTGAATCACACACCTGAAGCAAGTACGTAGCTAATCTAGTCACACTTCAGTCAGATCACCTGATCTGCTGCATGCTTGTTCAGGGTCTATGGCTAAAAGTATTAGAAGCAGAGGATCAGCAGGATAGCCAGGTAACTGGTATTGCTTAAAAGGAAATAAATATGGCAGCCTCCATATCACTCTCACTTCAGGTGTCCTTTAAGGGACTAGTGTAGGGGGGAGAAAGAGTTGAACTTACCCGGGGCTTCTAATGGTCCCCCGCAGACATCCTGTGCCCGCGCAGCCACTCCCCAATGCTCCGGCCCCGCCTCCGGTTCACTTCTGAAATTTCCCACTTTAAAGTTGGAAAACCACTACGCCTGCATGGCTGTGTCCTTGCTCCCGCTGTCATCACCAGGAGTGTACTGCATAAGCGCAGACTGTACTTGGCCTGACTGTACCACAGACTGTACCATGGCCACACAGTGGTTTTCCGACTTTAAAGTCGGAAATTCCAGAAGTGAACCGGAGGCGGGGCCAGAGCATCAGTGAGTAGCTGCGCGGCCACAGGACGTCTGTGGGGGACCATTAGAAGCCCAAGGTAAGTTTAACTGTTTTTTCCCCTACCCCCCTTTAGTACTCCTTTAAAGAATACCCAAAATGACATGTGACTTCATGAGATAGACCGGTGTATGTACAGTGCCTAGCACACAAATAACTATGCTGTGTTTCTGGGATCGGTTGAAAAGGGCGCCCGAGCTGCCTGTATGAAAAGGGCGCCGCCATAGACATCAATGTTATTTCTGGAAATATGGGCTACAAGGTGTAGAAAAGGGCGCCCGAGTTTTGATATAGGCTACAAGCGGGCTCCCCTTTGTAGCCCATATTTTTTCGGCTACAAGGTTTTCGGCTACAGTAGGGCTCCCCTTTGTAGCCCATATTTTTTTTCGGCTACAAGGTTTTCGGCTACAGCAAGGTGCCCCTTTGTAGCCCATATTATTGCCTTTTTTTTGTAGCCTATGTTTTTATATGGGCTACAAGCACTGTAAGCCAAATTATTTCATTCCCCCACTATCCATGGCGCCCTGGAGGGGGAATAGTAATTTACACATCCCAGAGTTTTTTTGCAGCCAAAGTTTTTATATGGGCTACATCAGGCGCTTTTTTTTTTGTAGCCAAAGTTTTTATATGGGCTACACCAGGCGCCTTTTTTTGTAGCCAAAGTTTTTATATGGGCTACACCAGGTGCCTTTTTTGTAGCCGAAGTTGCTATATATGGGCTCCACCAGGCGCCCTTTTTTACCGGCGCCCTTTTCATGTAGACCCGTGTTTCTTTTTTTCTTTCTCTGCCTGAAAGAGTAAAATATCAGGTATGTAAGTGGCTGACTCAGTCCTGACAGAAAGTGACTACAGTGTGACCCTCAATGATAAGAAATTCCACTTTTGTTCTCTTTCTTGCTCTCAGAAGCCACTTTCTGGTAGGAAAATGTTTAATAGTTGGAATCAGGGGTGAGCCTGGGGTGCCTGGCACCTGGGTGCAAGATTTTCTCTGGCGCCTATGGGAGTGGTTAAATTAACCACGCCCAACCACATAACCACACCCATGTCCATAATCATGTGGGCAGCATTCACCAGAAAATAATCGCTATGTGGGGAGCAATCACCAGAAAATAATCGTTATGTGGGGAGCAATCACCAGAAAATAATCGTTATGTGGGAAGCAATCACCAGAAAATAATCGTTATGTGGGGAGAAATCACCAGAAAATAATAGTTATGTGGGAAGCATTCACCAGAAAATAATCGCTATGTGGGGAGCATTCACCAGAAAATAATCGCAATGTGGGGAGCAATCACCAGAAAATAATCGCTATGTGGGGAGCATTCACCAGAAAATAATCACAATGTGGGGAGCATTCACCAGAAAATAATCGCTATGTGGGGAGCATTTACCAGAAAATAATCACAATGTGAGGAGCAATCACCAGAAAATAATCGCAATGTGGGGGCATTCACCAGAAAATAATCGCTATGTTGCGAGCATTCACCAGAAAATAATCGCAATGTGGGCAGCATTCACCAGAAAATAATAACAATGTGGGGACCAATCACCAGAAAATAATCGCTATGTGGGGAGCAATCACCAGAAAAAAATCGCTATGTGCGCAGCATTCACCAGAAAATAATCGCAATGTGGGGGCATTCACCAGAAAATAATCGCTAGGTGCGAAGCATTCACAAGAAAATAATCGTTATGTGGGGAGCATTCACCAGAAAATAATCGCAATGTGGGGAGCATTCACCAGAAAATAATTGTTATATGGGGAGCTATCACCAGAAAATAATTGTTATATGGGGAGCTATCACCAGAAAATAATCGTTATGTGGGGAGCAATCACCAGAAAATAATCGTTATGTGGGGAGAAATCACCAGAAAATAATAGTTATGTGAGGAGCATTCACCAGAAAATAATCGTTATATGGGGAGCAATCACTAAAAAATAATCGTTATGTGGGGAGCATTCACCAGAAAATAATCGTTATGTGGGGAGCAGTGCTGTGAGAAAAAAAAATCACTCACCTGGCCGGCCTCTGACGTGCAGCTCCCCGACGATCCTCCAGCAACGATCTCCCGTGCTGACAGGCAGAGTGCAGGGCTACGGCAAGATGGCGCCCAAAGCCCTGTACTGGGGGTGAGGGGGTGAGCGGCGGCGCCTGACAGAGAGAGTCGCCTGGGTGCAATGCACCCGCAGCACCGGCCCAGTTGTGGCCCTGGTTCGGAATTTCTCACTTCCTGTCTGAGTCAGGACTGAGTCAGCCACTTACATACCTGATATTTAACTCTTTCAGACAGAGAAAGATAAAAAGGAACACAACATAGCTATTTGTGTGCTAGGCACTGTACATACCCATGTCTATCTCATCATGTCACATGTCACTTCTGGTATCCTTTAAGTGTAAGTTATCATCATGAGTTTTCATTTATCCACAGCATGTCCATAGGTTTATCCATGGATTGGTCATCAGACATGTCCGTTGAGCGGCAAAAAAACAAAAATCTGTATCTGTTAGATTTTTTTTTAATTAATTCATCTTGACATAATCACAGGTGGATTACACCGATCGTTTGCCATTCATTAAATCATTTGATGGGAAGCCTGCTTGTCAGAATGTATCTTGCGGCGGCGTTGCGTTCCGCGGCTGCAGGAACAAAGAACTCATCTGCGACGGCGATGTACATCATTAGCAATTGTAAAGAAAGCATAAGAAGAAAAAAAAGCTGTGATAATAAAAGGTGTTACATTCGCTCACTGTGAAAAAAATTATAAAATAGAATAAAAAATGCTGGTAAATGAGAAACATATGGTCTGGCTTTTTATGAATGCATATTATGATGTTATCCGGAGCCGCTCACTGCCGGGCTGTTACACAACTTCTATTTAGTCTGTCGCTTAGAAATTCAAATTCATACACATTTCCTATAGTGTGTTATCCATTAAAGAACAACTTCATGCAGCTCCGAGGCGGATCTGCCCCTCTGAATTCAGGCAGCCTAATAGCTCGCTGTACTCTGATTCTATTTCTGAGAAATCCAGCAGGGCTTTCAGAGTGCTTCTGTACACCACCGTCATACCTCTCAACTTGAGATGAGAAGAAGGACACTTAAGGAGAAACTCCAGTGAAAATTATGTAATAAAAAAAAAAGTGCTTCATTTTTACAATAATTAATGTATAAATGATTTAGTCAGTGTTTGCTCATTGTAAAATCTTTAGTCTCCCCGATTTACATTCTGACATGTATTATATGGTGACATTGTTACTGTGGGCAGGTTATGTAGCTGCTGCTAGCTTTTTTGGCCGTTGGAGACAGCTGTAAACAGCTAATTCCTGTCTGTGAACATTGTTACATTGTGGCAAACTGTCAAAAGTACCGCGGTCCTCAGAGCTTCTTGTGGGAGGGGTTTCACCACAATTTCAGTCATACAGCGCCCCCTGATGGTCTGTTTGTGAAAAGCAATAGATTTCTCATGTAAAAGGGGTATCAGCTACTGATTGGGATGAAGTTAAATTCTTGGTTGGAGTTTCTCTTTAAGCCACGCCCCTGCCACACCCCTGTTCACTCCCCTTGTCACGTATACCATCAGTGCTGCTCGGATACCCCCCAATCACGGAAGCGACTATTCGGCCGTAATTGAAAAAAAAAATCCAGAAAATCCGTGATTAATTTCTGGTTTTGAAACGGATTTAGGAATTCGACTTGGATTTTTTCTGTGAATGAGGCAATCACGTAAATTAACGGCTGCGATCACGGAAAAGCGTTCAAGCTATTATTAAAGCCCCCATACATGCTACAATCCCCCAAATTGCATGGATTATAAGAGGTGATACAAGGTGATAAGGGGCTACAATTTAAACAAAATTCCAAAAAGAACTTTTTAATTTTTGAGAAAATGGATTTTAAAGTTAAATCAACACTTTAAATGCAGCTATTAATTGGTAATAATTGGTTTTAAACAGGGAAATACACTTTAAGCAATCACAGAGGTGAAGGTGAGTCCCAATGGCAACTGGCGGGTGGATGTCACAGCAAGCGTGGGGCTGGCTTCAGTAATCACTCACTGGCTAGCTAGCTGAATACAAGTATCAGATAGAGTACAAGGGCAATGTAAGGATTGAAAACGCTCTTGATGATGTGCAATATGGCCTGGAGATGGTCCTCTCAGTGCCACAGAGTCTAGCAAGGACGCAGCTCTGGAAATGGCCCCCACTTTCTATACAGGAAGGGAGGGCAGAGCCTCCCCTCCTATGATTGGTTGCTAGGGCCTGGCTGGGGGCCTCTGATTGGCCCAGGGATGTCAATTCTGCCCATTTCCGCCCATTATGACCTAATCTCTGATTTCCACCGCGATCACGGCCGTAACCGAATTATGAATACTTGCAATCGCGGAATTTCCGTGGCCGGTTTCCGTGATCCAGAATCGATCACGAATTCAGATTCGGCAGTCGAATAGTGGAAAATGCTGGTGAATTACGGCTATTTCGTGATCACGGAAATTATCCGAGCACCACTGCACACCATAAAGATTTCATGAGAAAAGTATGTTGTTTTATAATTCAAACCACACTGGTCCTTTCTATTCTGGTTCATTTTCCTTCATATTAACATTATACAATTAGTAATATATCAATTTAAAAGGATGGGAATAAAGTTTAGAGTCAATCAAACATTTTTTAGTAGAGAAATATATATATGTATATAGAAAGAGGGACAAAGCCCTGAAAGAGGGACAAATGAGGAGGAAAGAGGGACAGAGGGACAGGGCTCCCAAAGAGGGACTGTCCCTCCAAAAGAGGGACAGTTGGGACTGCTATGACCACTGTCCTCACTTGTTATGCCATTTTGTCCTGTGTTTTTGTTTGACCTAAAAAGCAAAACCAACATAGTGTTAAAAAGTATTTTTTACTTTAGTACTATAATTCATATAACACATAGCATCACTAGGGAGGGGCAGGAGACACTAATCACTGATACATGTTAATTTTATGTAGGTATATGCATCTTGGAAGTGGACCAATCAAACGCAGCAGTTGGCAGCCCCACACAGGATGTGCCGCCATATTGATTTAATTACTTTTCAGAGAAATAAGAAAAGGGGATACATGGCAGTGACTGCAAGCCAGATAACTGGAGATTAAGGTGTTAGGGGGTTGGAGGACCTCTTAGTCTAATAGCAATAACTGTGTAACAGCTAGGGTGGGAGGGATGGGGGGCGCACTTTGGTGTCTTAGACTTGGGTGCTGGAGGACCTTGTCCCAGCTCTGGGTGCACCCATGATGCAGGTCACGGACATGTGACGTAGCTGGGTTACAGTGGCGTAGCTAAGGAGCTATGGGTCCCAGTGCAAGTTTTACATTGGGGCCTCCGCAAGCACTCTATACATAACAATTGATACGGCCCACCATATCCTACTACAGTGTCAGAGGTGCAAGAAGGGGATGGGGAACAGCTTGTTAGCGGTTGCTACTATTCAAAGCATCTGTAGAAGTGTTTATTACCAGCACAGGACCAATAAAGAGCTAATACTGAGGTTGAGGGAGGGCCCCTTGGGGCCCCTCTTGCCCAAGGGTACCGATGTGGTCGCTACCTCTGCAACCCTTATAGCTGCGCCACTGTTGGGTCACAAGTTTACATAAGTAAAAACAGATAGATACAGCTTAAGTGTGCATTCATGGGGATGGCTCTACCAGCTCTCAGCACTGACTACAGTCTATGACAGTCTTGACCTTCCTCTGCCAACTACCAGCTCTGACCTTAGCCTGTGGCCTAGATCCTTCCTTGCATGTCTTATGCCCTGAACTTCTGCCATAACTTCTTATCACTAAAGGGTTTCCCTACTGTTTCTTTTTTCTCCAATGGAACAATACTGGTAGTCACTTGCAGCAAAGCAGCCCCCTGCTGTAACGATTGCGGAATCGTCTCCGTGGTCAGCGCACCAGACGTGCGCTGACGTGGCGGATTTCCTCCACAAGCGTATAATTGAGGACACCCAGGCTAGGTGCTATGCACCTGCAGAGGGAAATTCCTGTCGGCAGGTGGAGCTGTGGAGTGCAGAGGAACAGCTCCTCTGCCCTACCACACACGCCAGACAGGAATTGTACGAAGGGAAGAAACGCAATCGCAAGAGAAGCGATTGAGAGTGAGCACAGAGACAGATCGTGTGTGTGTGTGCATAAAATTAGTCGCCAACCCGCGACTGTGCACACACCACAGCAGATAAGAAGCAGGAACGCGATCGCGAGAGGTGCGATCGCCAGACGTGACACAAGGTTACAGCAAGGCGGAGCACGAGAGTAGCAAAGGCACAGCAAATAATACAATAAGGAAATACGGAAAATAACAAACGCTAGCTAACCGCGAACACCGCACTCATTCGCAACAGTGCACGCGGTTATGCGCGGTCTCCACGTAATAAGCACAATAGAGACAAGCACGCCTAACTAACCATTAACAGACAAACATGAAACAGAGGACGCGAGCGCTTGCTTAACGGTTACCTCACCGAGCCTCCAGCAAGCGCAGCAGACAAGACAGACACACGAAAACAGGGACAAGCGACAGAAGGATCCCCAGCGCTAGTGAAAAGTGGCTAGCGCGATCCCAGAAGACAGAACAGAAGGATCCCCAGCGCTAGCGAAAAGTAGCTAGCGCGATCCCAGGAGACAGAGTAACAGAACAGAAGGATCCCCAGCGCTAGCGAAAAGTGGCTAGCGCGATCCCAGGAGACAGAACAGAAGGATCCCCAGCACTAGCGCTAGGGCGAGTGCGATCCAAACACACGGCAGACAGCACAGATGAGGTAGGCAGAAACAACCGCTGTTCCAACCTACACTCCAGACTCAATCAGAAGGATCCACAGCCGCTAACTCTAGGGCTTGTACGATCCAAACACAAGACAGACGGAACAGGCAAAACAGATAATACAACCTGACTGGACTAGAAGGGGAGCCTAAAGCAACCCCCAGGAATTAACTATACTAGATTGCAATGGCTGACACTCCAGCAGTGTCCATCAGGAACAGACCATGGAAGGGAAATGTCCAGCAAAGCATTCTGGGAGCAGAATGCTTTTATAGTGCCAGTCATCAAAAGAAGGCAGGTAACGGATTTGCATGACTAATGTATGCAAATTCCTCAGCAACACAAGCTGCACAACTGACAGAAGGTCTCTCTTAAAGAGACCTGCAGAATGCAGACGTGAATAGTGGTCAAAACGCTGCCTGTCTGCACAGGCAGCTGAGCAGATTCTCACACCTGCCAACTGGGGTAGCGCCCAATTCCATCAAAGACCAGTGACCACTTAGACCCCAGGGGAGGGGCTGCCTTCCACTAGTTAGTGATGAACGTAATCTGCTAATTAAGATTACGTGAAATTAAGGGAAAATTTCCGCAATTACACCTACACGTAATTACAAATTCGTAATGCAATTGACTTTGTATAAGCATTCGTAATTACACAGAATTTATGTATAATTGTGTGCCGACTTTGGCTGTGAATTGCAAAGCACACACACAAGCTATTGCAACCAAAATTGCTACATATACTAAGGAGAAAAGTGGGTACAAGTAAAAAAAAAATATTTTTCCAAAAGACCTTGTAGTTTTTGAGAAAATCGATTTTAAAAACTGCAAAGGGAAAAATTGTCTTTAAACCCAGAAAAACGAGTTAAACATTTTTTTTTTTTTTGCATTTTTAAAATTTATTTTCTCAAAAACTACAATGTCTTTTTGAACACATTTTTTTGTAACTTGTACTCAATATTCTTCTTCACATATGTAGCTATTCTGTTAGCAATAGCATGTATGGTGGCTTTGCTATTCACCGCCAAAATCGGCACAAAATTACGCGTAAATTACATGTAAATTAATGCGTAATCACCAATGGTAACAATAAACTACAAAATTAATTACGCTATTCCCCCAAAATGTTGTATTACGATTAAGATGCGTAATTGCGTATTATGATGGGTAATTACTCATGGGTTTAATTTCCGCTCATCACTACCACTAGTGCCAGGAATGACAGCAGGGCCCTGATAACCACACCCAACACATAACTGTTTAAGGTCTGTGAAACACCACTGAGGCCAGAAAGATCAGCAAAACAGCCAGGCAACTGGTATTGTTTTAAAAAGATGCATATGGCAGCCTCCATGTCCCTCTCCTTACAGGGTCACTTTAAAGAAAGTATACAGTGGGTTGCAAAAGTATTCAGCCCCCTTGAAGTTTTCCATATTTTAATAATCAATTTTATTGGAATTCCACATGAAAGACCAACACAAAGGCCTGGTGCATACCAAAAACCGCTAGCAGATCCGCAAAATGCTAGCAGATTTTGAAACGCTTTTTCTTATTTTTCTGTAGCGTTTCAGCTAGCGTTTTGCGGTTTTGTGTAGCGGTTTTGGTGTAGTTGATTTCATATATTGTTACAGTAAAGCTGTTACTGAACAGCTTCTGTAACAAAAACGCCGGCAAAACCACTCTGAACAGGCGTTTTCCAGAGCGGTTTGCGTTTTTCCTATACTTAACATTGAGGCAGAAACGCATCCACAATCCAAAAAATGCCTCACCCCGGGAGTATGCGTTTCTGCAAAACGCCTCCCGCTCTGGTGTGCACCAGCCCATTGAGATACATTGACCAAGCGGATCCGCAGCCGCAAGCGGCTGTAGAAACGCTGAAAAAGCCGCTCTGTGTGCACCAGCCCAAAGTGGTGTACACATGAGAAGTGGAACAAAAATCATACAGGATTCCAAACATTTTTTACACATAAATAACTGCAAAGTGGGGTGTGCCCCCTTTGATCTGAGTGCATTCAGTTGCCTATAGACATTGCCTGATGGGTGCTAATGACTAAATAGAGTACACCTGTGTGTAATCTAATGTCAGTACAAATACAGCTGCTCTGTGAGGGCCTCAGAGGTTGTCTAAGAGAATATTGAGAGCAACAACACCATGAAGTCCAAAGAACACAAAAGACAGGTCAGGGATCAAGTTATTGAGAAATGTAAAGCAGGCTTAGGCTACAAAAAGATTTCCAAAGCCTTGAACATCCCACGGAGCACTGTTCAAGCGATCATTCAGAAATAGGAGTATGGCACAACTGTACACCTACCAAGACAAGGCCATCTACCTAAACTCACAGGCCGAACAAGGAGAGTGCTGATCAAAAATGCAGTCAAGAGGCCCATGGTTACTCTGGACGAGCTGCAGAGATCTACAGCTCAGGTGGGAGATTCTGTCCATAGGACAACTATTAGACATGCACTGTACAAAGTTGGCCTTTATGGAAGAGTGGCAAGAAGAAAGGCATTGTTAACAGAAAGCATAAGAAGTCCCATTTGCAGTTTGTCACAAGCCATGTGGGGGACACAGCAACCATGTGGAAGAAGGTGCTCTGGTCAGATGAGACCAAAATGGAACTTTTTGGCCAAAATTGCAAAACGCTATGTGTGGCTAACACTGCACATCACTCTGAACACACCATCCCCACTGTTAAATATGGTGGTGGCAGCATCATGCTCTGGGGGTGCATCTCTTCAGCAGGGACAGGGAAGCTGGTCAGAGTTGATGGGAAGATGGATGGAGCCAAATACAGGGCAAACTTGGACGAAAACCTCTTGGAGACTGCAAAAGACTTGAGACTGGGGCAGAGGTTCACCTTCCAGCAGGACAATGACCCTAAACATAAAGCCAGGGCAACAATGGAATGGTTTAAAACAAAACATATCTATGTGTTAGAGCCAGGGCAACAATGGAATGGTTTAAAACAAAACATATCCATGTGTTAGAATGGCCCAGTCAAAGTCCAGATCTAAATCCAGTCGAGAATCTGTGGCAAGATCTGAAAACTGCTGTTCACAAACGCTGTCCATCTAATCTAACTGAGCTGGAGCTGTTTTGCAAAGAAGAATGGGCAAAGATTTTAGTCTCTAGATATGCAAATCTCGTAGAGACATACCCTAAAAGACTGGCAGCTGTAATTGCAGCAAAAGGTGGTTCTACAAAGTATTGACTCAGGGGGCCGAATAATTACGCACACCCCACTTTGCAGTTATTTATTTGTAAAACATGTTTGGAATCATGTATGATTTTCGATCCACTTCTCACGTGTACATCACTTTGTATTGGTCTTTCACGTGGAATTCCAATAAAATTGATGCATGTTTTTGGCAGTAATGTGACAAAATGTGGAAAACTTCAAGGTGGCCGAATACTTTTGCAACCAACTGTATAACTAAGCAGCTTGCTTCTGAAACTTGTTTAGTAGGCAGTGCCGTGGCACACGGACCCCGGCGTGATGTGCTTCGGTAATATGGAATATAAGGGCACTTTCCTCATCCACACTCTTCAATCAGCCTCAGCGTTCTCGCTTGATGAATAATTTCCATCGGATACTCAAACTATTTGATTGCTGAATTGATTGTCACCCACCTACGCACCCGCCAATCTTTTAATAACACAACAAGGAGTGATCACTGACAAAGATCTTTCTTAATGGATGGAAAACCTAAATGAGAGCTGAAGGCAAAAGGAATCCATAATGAATTAGGGCCCAAATATAATGATAAGAATACAGAGGAACGCTACAAATACAGAAGAATGTTACAAATACAGAGGAACGCTATAAATACAGAGGAATGCTACAAATACAGAGGAACGCTACAAATACAGAAGAATGTTACAAATACAGCGCTACAAATACAGAGGAATACTACAAATACAGAGGAACGCTACAAATACAGAAGAATGTTACAAATACAGAGGAACGCTATAAATACAGAGGAAAGTTACAAACAGCGCTACAAATACAGAGGAATGCTACGAATACAGAGTAATGCTACAAATACAATGCTACGAATACAGAGTAATGCTACAAATACAGAGGAATGCTACAAATACAGAGGAATACTACAAATACAGAGTAATGTTACAAATACAGAGTAATGCTACAAATACAGAGGAACGCTACAAATACAGAGGAATGCTACAAATACAGCGCTACAAATACAGAAGAATGTTACAAATACAGAGGAATACTACAAATACAGAGGAACGCTACAAATACAGAAGAATGTTACAAATACAGCGCTACAAATACAGAAGAATGTTACAAATACAGAGGAATACTACAAATACAGAGGAACGCTACAAATACAGAAGAATGTTACAAATACAGAGGAACGCTATAAATACAGAGGAAAGTTACAAACAGCGCTACAAATACAGAGGAATGCTACGAATACAGAGTAATGCTACAAATACAACGCTACGAATACAGAGTAATGCTACAAATACAGAGGAATGCTACAAATACAGAGGAATACTACAAATACAGAGTAATGTTACAAATACAGAGTAATGCTACAAATACAGAGGAACGCTACAAATACAGAGGAATGCTACAAATACAGAGAAATGCTACAAATACAGAGGAATGCTACAAATACAGAGGAACACTACAAATACAGAGGAACGCTACAAATACAGAGGAATGCTACAAATACAGAGGAATTGTAACGATTGTGGAATTCTCTCCGTGATCAGCGCACAAGACGTGCGCTGACACTGCGGAAATCCTTCACAAGCGTATAATTTGAGGGAACCCAGCAAAAGGTGCAATGCACCTGTAGAGGGAAATTCCTGTCGACAGGTGGAGCTGTGGAGTGCAGAGGAACAGCTCCTCTGCCCTGCCACAGACGCCAGACAGGAATTGTATGAAGGGAAGAAACGCAGGGCAAGATAGCCCTGAAAGAGAGAGATCAAAGCGACAGAAGGTATGTGTGTCCACCAAACTAGTCGCCACCCTGCGACGATGAACACACAACCATGAAGAACAGGTGAGAAGGCAATCGCCAGAGATGGCGATTGCTAACAGCGACACAAGACTGAATAAGCACAGATGAGGAATGTATGTATGTCCACCAATCTAGCCGCCACCTGCGATGGTGGACACACAACAAAGGAAACCGAGTGAGAACGCAGTCGCCTGAGAAGCGATTGCGAATGAGATTGAGCAAAGGGACAGATTGTATGTGTGTGCACCAAACTAGTCGCCAACCCGCGACGGTGCATACACAACAGCAGATATGAACTAGGAACGCAATTGCGAGAGAGGCGATTGCCAGAGGTGACACAAGGCTACAGCAAGGCAGAGCACGAGAGTAGCAAAGGCACAGCAAATATACAATGAGGAGATGAGGAAAATAACAAACGCTAACTAAACGCGAACACTGCACTCATTCACAACAGTGCACGCGGTTATGCGCGGTCTCCGCGTGTTACGCACAACAGAGACAAGCACGCCTAACTAACCACCGACAGACAAACATGTAACAGAGGACGCAAGCGCTTGCTTAACGGTTACCTCACCGAGCCTCCAGCAAGCGTTCGTAGCAGACAAGACAGATACACGAAAACAGGAATAAGTGAGAGATAGGATCCACAGCACTAGCGCAAGAGGCTAGTGCGATCCAGGAAGACAGAACAGAAGGATCCAAAGCACTAGCGCAAGGCGAGTGCGATCCAGGCAAGACAGATAGATGAGATAGCTGGTAGCAACCGCTGCTGTAGCTATACTCCAAGAACAAAGATCAGAACGATCTCCTGTCGACCACCGCTGGGACAGGACAATTGCAACAGACAAACAAAACAGATATGCAATCCTAACTGCACTAGGGAATCTGCCTAGTGCAGTCCCAGGAATTACTCTAAGCTAATCTTCAAACAATGAGCAAGGCTGAGTGTTTCACAGGAAGAATCCTTATGACCAGCCTAGATCTGTGATATCACATGGTATATATAGAGCAAGCCTACAAAGGATGTGACTAGGCAATCTGCACGACAAACGTATGCAAATTCCTCAGCAGCAAGTTGCAAAACTGACAAAAGGTCTCTCTTCCAGAGACCTGCAGAATGCAGACCTGAACAGTTGTCAAAAGGCTGCCTGCCTTAGCAGGCAGCCGAGCGGATCCTCACAGTACCCCCCCCCCGCCTTCTAGGGTCGGATTCCAGACGAGCCTCTAACCTGATATTTGCAAAACACTCTAACTGAAGACTCATGAAGGTCAGGACAGCCCGACAAGGCCCAATTCCAGAGTCAGCCCACCCGAAACCGACCTCATCGGAAGGAGAAGCCACCAAAACATGCCCATCAGTACCACAAGTCTCAGTGTAACACCCATCAGGACTGTGAATGCCAGAGAAGAAGCCATCGACACCCACCGAGCCATGCCCACCACTTTCCAAGGACCGTCCAAAAATACCAAACCTGCCACAATACTCATTCGAAGTGTCCCTTTCCACAAAGCACCCACTGCTGATCTCATCCAAGGTACCAGGAAATATTTCTCCCAGGATCTCCCAGAACACTTTGAAGCTCCGCAGAGATCCCAGGAGGGCAGAACGATCACCAGGCTCACACAGAGAACTATCAAGAACCCCTATGGAACCAATGACAATTCCGGATTCAGAATTACCAGGACAAACATCAAGACCAGGGCCTTCAGGGACCACCTCTGGGCATGCAGGCAGTGTGGTAACATCAGAACAGGTTTCCACCGAGGAAGCATCTGAGCAGTGGCAACCGAGACACACTTGGGCTTTCTGGGTCACAGAACACATTGGGGTACACTAGCCCAAGGGGAACCTCAGGACACGTCGAGGAACTGCCAACCTCAGAGTCCGTTACGACAAGACCAAAACCAGAACCGGGCAGAGAATCATCACGAGCAGTGGTCTCAAGCACTGGACTTTCAAAAGAAGGCTTGGACCCAAACCCAGAAATCTCAGTGACAATAATATCATCATTGACTACATATGAGTGAAGCTCCACCAGAGCTGCAAAGGTAGTCAGCACAACAGCAATGCCTACTGAAGTGGGCAACCCCTCAGAAGGACTTGGGGGGCAGGAGACATCTCCTACAAGTTCTGCACCCTTTGGGAGGAACTCGGAGGTCTCCAGGACATCAGACAAGACCTCAGGAACATCATTTTCCACATTTTCTAAGAAGTATTCTGAACTATCCATGTTACAGGGCAAAACTGGAACTTTATTTTGTGGACAGGGCAGATGTCCCAGGGAAGGTTCCACCATAACTGAGACTGAATTTCTTCATCATGAGCAGGAATATTTACTAGAACACACACTGACTCCCTAACTTTAATCTCACTGCACCCAGAATTCTGCGTAGCAGTCAAACTAGCTTGCAACTCCAAAACTGCAGAAAAACAGGTGAGTATAGTAGCAATACCTAGACGAGCCTCTAGGGACACTGCAGGAGACTCTAAACAAGGCCATATTAACACATCCAGAGTACAGGGTGCAGAATCAGCATTTTCCTCAGAACAAGGGACTCACAAATGTCAGTGTGAGTGGAGATCATATTTTTATTCATGGTACAGGGCAGATTCAGAGAAAGCTTCTCTGGGCAAAGCAAAGAAGCTTCAGCATCAGATTCGCAAAACCTCACTCTTAGATTCGGCTAACCATGTCAAATCCGAGGAGTCAGAACGCAAAACTTGCGAATCAAAAATCACTTTAGGTTGTGAAACTGACGCTTCCATAGCGCAAACCTCCGCGATCTGTGGGGCCGACTGTAAGACGTTCAGGACAGAAACTCTGGAGCAATTGTCACCAGGCAACGGGCCCTTACAGGTGTGAACAGGGTGAGACAAAGACACATTTGCAGTAGAAATAGCGACAATATCAGGAAAAACTTTATTAGACATATTAATTTTACTTTTGATGCTGCATAATTTAGGAATTGTCCCCATAGCAGGATCACAGATGGAAGATCTTAAAGATCTGTCTCTAAATGACAAGGGGTCCCACACATCCTTGAGAAAACTGGCACATTCATGCTGATCACAATCTGCAGGAACATCCGAGAAACAGGCATTACATCGCATAGATTCAAACTGCACACAGTCAGGAGAGAATCTTTCAGGATTCGCACAGGAAACAACCACAGTGGAACACCCATTCATTTCAGATTGCACAATGTCAAGACTCACATGCTTTACCCCAGAAAGGCAGGAACAATCATCCGACAACGATGTCTCTTTATTGGAATCAATTGATTGGTGTGTGTGCAACTCATCCTAAATCGTTTGCCATACATAGATCACCAGATCCACATCATCCTTGTCACATTCATCGGAATCAATCAGAAGGTACATAGAGTCAAGACAAGCATTCAAGACATCTTCGCTTTTTGCGATGTAAAAGTCGCAAAAGGCTTTCCAATCAAAATCAAATTCCTCCATCAAGGCCCCAATGTCCCATGAGGCAAATGGAGGTTCAAACAGGCCAGTATCCAGATAATCTCCATATGGGTGGAGTTCAGGAACAAGAACAGATTTTTTAACTGCTTTAATATAGTGTGCGATCCTACCTATAATAGGATCCACATAAGCTTTGGATTGGGGCGAAAAACCCGGAGACTGAGGAACATCATTGTAAACATCATTATCATACTGAATGGTTTTGCACATTTCAGACTTGACCGAAATAACCTCTTTATTTGTGGTTGCTATGGGCAACTAATCTTTTGGCTGACAAGCCGAATCAGCAGATTGGCCTGCAAGCACCAATTCATTAACATATGGTAATGACACAGAAATGTTGCCTAACCTAATCTGATCAGCGTCATGCACTGCAGGAAAACACTCATAGAAATAACCTGGCAGAGGAATTCTAAGCTTACGAGAAAATACATGACCCAGAAATCTGCGAGGGTTATGTCTCAGATTCTCGTGTCTGGCATACTCATCAGCCCACACAAACAGATCCCCTTGGAAAAGATTGTAAGCAATCTGACCACTCGAAGTGGAAATATTGGTGGCTTGAAATTCAGGATTTGCCAAGAATCTGGAACATTCTGATATAAACTCATCTCTGGTTTCAGAGTCCAGTATCTTAAACCTCTTAAAGACACAGGACCCACAAATCGGAAATTCCCTCTACACTGGGAATTTCGGTTTGGCTGGTCATACTGTAACGATTGTGGAATTCTCTCCGTGATCAGCGCACAAGACGTGCGCTGACACTGCGGAAATCCTTCACAAGCGTATAATTTGAGGGAACCCAGCAAAAGGTGCAATGCACCTGTAGAGGGAAATTCCTGTCGACAGGTGGAGCTGTGGAGTGCAGAGGAACAGCTCCTCTGCCCTGCCACAGACGCCAGACAGGAATTGTACAAAGGGAAGAAACGCAGGGCAAGATAGCCCTGAAAGAGAGAGATCAAAGCGACAGAAGGTATGTGTGTCCACCAATCTAGTCGCCACCCTGCGACGATGAACACACAACCATGAAGAACAGGTGAGAAGGCAATCGCCAGAGATGGCGATTGCTAACAGCGACACAAGACTGAATAAGCACAGATGAGGAATGTATGTATGTCCACCAATCTAGCCGCCACCTGCGACGGCGGACACACAACAAAGGAAACCGAGTGAGAACGCAATCGCCTGAGAAGCGATTGCGAATGAGATTGAGCAAAGGGACAGATTGTATGTGTGTGCACCAAACTAGTCGCCAACCCGCGACGGTGCATACACAACAGCAGATATGAAGTAGGAACGCAATCGCGAGAGAGGCGATTGCCAGAGGTGACACAAGGCTACAGCAAGGCAGAGCACGAGAGTAGCAAAGGTACAGCAAATATACAATGAGGAGATGAGGAAAATAACAAATGCTAACTAAACGCGAACACCGCACTCATTCACAACAGTGCACGCGTTTATGTGCGGTCTCCGCGTGTTAAGCACAACAGAGACAAACACGCCTAACTAACCACCGACAGACAAACATGAAACAGAGGACGCGAGCGCTTGCTTAATGGTTACCTCACCGAGCCTCCAGCAAGCGTTCGTAGCAGACAAGACAGATACACGAAAACAGGAATAAGTGAGAGATAGGATCCACTGAACTAGGGCAAGAGGCTAGTGCGATCCAGGAAGACAGAACAGAAGGATCCACAGCACTAGCGCAAGGCGAGTGCGATCCAGGCAAGACAGATAGATGAGATAGCTGGTAGCAACCGCTGCTCCAGCTATACTCCAAGGACAAAGATCAGAACGATCTCCTGTCGACCACCGCTGGGACAGGACAATCGCAACAGACAAACAAAACAGATATGCAATCCTAACTGCACTAGGGAACCTGCCTAGTGCAGTCCCAGGAATTACTCTAAGCTAATCTTCAAACAATGAGCAAGGCTGACACTCCAAGAGTGTTTCACAGGACTAAAGGTGGCCATACACTGGCCCGATTCGCCACCGTTTCGACAGCAGATTCGATCACTGGGATTGAATCTGCTGCCAATCGTTCGCGCTACACGCCGAATTTCGATCCTTTTCGTCCGATCCCGTCGATCGCTCCGTGCGGAAAATTAGCGTCGATCGCCCGCGGGTATTGAGCGCCTCGCTAGCGGCGTTCGAGTACCTGACGACCGACGCAATAGAGCCGCATACATTATCTGCCCTGCCGGCACGTCTGTGCCCGCTCACCGCTGCTCCGTGTCCGCGCTGGTCTCCGGCATGCTTCAGTTCCTCCGGCCCGCCAGGAACTTTAAACAGTAGAGGGCGCTCTACTGTTTAAACTTCCTGCCGGGCAGGAAGAAGTAAAGCATGCCGGGGCCGGAGACCAGAGCGGAGACGGAGCATCGGTGACCTGGGGACTGGAGTCGCGCCGGCGAAGCAGGTAATGTATGCGGGCGGGGGGAGCGGCGGCAGCACCACCACCACCACAACAGATTGTGAACGGTTTCAGGCTGAAATCGGTTCACAATCTGTTTGCAGTAAAGGTAGCCATACGATTCTCTCTGATCAGATAGGGATCTGTCAGTTGGTCGAATCTGATGGCAAATCGACCAGTGTATGGCTACCTTAACCCTTATGACCAGCCCAGGTCTGTGATATCACATGGTATATATAGAGCAAGCCTACAAAGGATGTGGCTAGGCAATCTGCATGACAAACGTATGCAAATTCCTCAGCAGCAAGCTGCAAAACTGACAAAAGGTCTCTCTTCCAGAGACCTGCAGAATGCAGACCTGAACAGTGGTCAAAAGGCTGCCTGCCTGCGCAGGCAGCCGAGCGGATCCTCACAGGAATGCTACAAATACAGAGGAATGCTACAAATACAGAGGAATGCTACAAATACAGCGCTACAAATACAGAGGAATGCTACAAATACAGCACTACAAATACAGAGGAATGCTACAAACACAGCACTACAAATACAGAGGAATGCTACAAATACAGAGGAATGCTACAAATACAGCACTACAAATACAGAGGAATGCTACAAATACAGAGGAATGCTAAAAATACAGTACAGAGGAATGCTACAAATACAGAGGAATGCTACAAATACAGCACTACAAATACAGAGGAATGCTACAAATACAGAGGAATGCTACAAATACAGAGGAATGCTACAAATACAGAGGAATGCTACAAATAAAGAGGAATGCTACAAATACAGAGGAATGCTACAAATACAGAGGAATGCTACAAATACAGCGCTACAAATACAGAGGAATGCTACAAATACAGCGCTACAAATACAGAGGAATGCTACAAATACAGAGGAATGCTACAAATACAGAGGAATGCTACAAATACAGCACTACAAATACAGCACTACAAATACAGAGGAATGCTACAAATACAGAGGAATGCTACAAATACAGCGCTACAAATACAGAGGAATGCTACAAATACAGAGGAATGCTGCAAATACAGAGGCATGCTACAAATACAGAGGAACACTACAAATACAGCACTACAAATACAGCTCTACAAATACAGAGGAATGCTACAAATACAGCGCTACAAATACAGAGGAATGCTACAAATACAGAGGAATGCTACAAATACAGCGCTACAAATACAGAGGAATGCTACAAATACAGCGCTACAAATACAGAGGAATGCTACAAATACAGCACTACAAATACAGAGGAATGCTACAAATACAGAGGAATGCTACAAATACAGAGGAATGCTACAAATACAGAGGAATGCTACAAATACAGAGGAATGCTACAAATACAGAGCTACAAATACAGAGGAATGCTACAAATACAGCGCTACAAATACAGAGGAATGCTACAAATACAGAGGAATGCTACAAATACAGAGGAATGCTACAAATACAGAGGAATGCTACAAATACAGCGCTACAAATACAGAGGAATGCTACAAATACAGAGGAATGCTGCAAATACAGAGGAATGCTACAAATACAGCACTACAAATACAGCACTACAAATACAGAGGAATGCTACAAATACAGAGGAATGCTACAAATACAGCACTACAAATACAGAGGAATGCTACAAATACAGAGGAATGCTAAAAATACAGTACAGAGGAATGCTACAAATACAGAGGAATGCTACAAATACAGCACTACAAATACAGAGGAATGCTACAAATACAGAGGAATGCTACAAATACAGAGGAATGCTACAAATACAGAGGAATGCTACAAATAAAGAGGAATGCTACAAATACAGTGCTACAAATACAGAGGAATGCTACAAATACAGAGGAATGCTACAAATACAGCGCTACAAATACAGAGGAATGCTACAAATACAGCGCTACAAATACAGAGGAATGCTACAAATACAGAGGAATGCTACAAATACAGAGGCATGCTACAAATACAGAGGAACACTACAAATACAGCACTACAAATACAGCGCTACAAATACAGAGGAATGCTACAAATACAGCGCTACAAATACAGCACTACAAATACAGAGGAATGCTACAAATACAGCACTACAAATACAGCACTACAAATACAGAGGAATGCTACAAATACAGAGGAATGCTACAAATACAGCGCTACAAATACAGAGGAATGCTACAAATACAGAGGAATGCTGCAAATACAGAGGCATGCTACAAATACAGAGGAACACTACAAATACAGCACTACAAATACAGCGCTACAAATACAGAGGAATGCTACAAATACAGCGCTACAAATACAGAGGAATGCTACAAATACAGAGGAATGCTACAAATACAGCGCTACAAATACAGAGGAATGCTACAAATACAGCGCTACAAATACAGAGGAATGCTACAAATACAGAGGAATGCTACAAATACAGCACTACAAATACAGCACTACAAATACAGAGAAATGCTACAAATACAGAGGAATGCTACAAATACAGCGCTACAAATACAGAGGAATGCTACAAATACAGAGGAATGCTACAAATACAGAGGAATGCTGCAAATACAGAGGCATGCTACAAATACAGAGGAATGCTACAAATAACAGAGGAATGCTACAAATAACAGAGGAATGCTACAAATACAACTCTATGGATAAATAAAAAATAAAGTAAATATAGCACACTGAGATAAAGCTAAGGAATGTGTGAATGACAGAGAGGGGAATGAATGGGAGATCCTGTAACCTCCAGCAGGGGCGTTGCTATGATCCTAAGAGATCCAGGGCACTTTTGGGCACTCTAGCTGGAAAATGCGTGTGGCCATGCAGCAGAATGTGGGTGTGGTCATGGGTGGAGCCTAATTTACATGAACTTAACAGCGGAATAAGTAGGCCTGCCCAGCAAAATGTTGGATGAAGCCCCCCTCCATTAATACTAAAACAATGCAGCATATCACATAGATGGGCAGTGTCACGTAAACATAACTAGGCAGAGTTACCTGGCTAATTAGAGTAAGTGCATTTATTTTGCCAATTTTCAGCCTGCATACAATCTGCATTAAAATTTGCATGCCAGACGGAATTCCTGGCGTTTTGTTGACCATCAAATTGGTAGAAGATTATATGCAACATCCTGGAACCTTTTGGCTGGATAGTGTACTGGTTAAGGGCTCTGCCTCTGATGCAGGAGACTTGGGTTCAAACCTCGGCTCTGCCTGTTAAGTAAGCTAGCATCTACTCAGTAAGGAGTCCTTGGCAGGGGCACCTCTAGCCATTTTGTCACTCCAGGTGAGAAAACCTGTGGCGCCCTCCCCAAATCCCCCCTCCCAAGCACCCCTTATGAAAATAAAAAAAAAAAAAAATTGTAATGCGGCAAAGTTTCAACAAAAAATACACGTATTGCGGACACGTTTCACCAGAAAATAATTGTAATGCAGCAGCGTTTCACCTGGAAATAATCATAATGCTGCAATGTTTCACCAGAAAATAATCGTAATGTGGCAATGTTTCACCAGAAATTACACTTATTGCAGCAGCGCGTCATCAGAAAATACACGTAAATGCAGCAGAGTTTCACCAGAAAATATGCAATGCGGGCAGCGTTTCACCAGAAAATACATGTATTGTGGGCAGAGAAGGCACAGAGGGACACAGCGGCAACTGCTTGCTACTTATGCTAAGCAGATGCAGCAGAAACAAGTAATAGAACACCCATGGGGCGGGGCTTATTCTGGGGGTGGGGCTTCAAGTGGGGGAGAGGCTTAATACAGCAACATGGCGCCCACAGGACCAATGGCACTGCAGGCAATGGCCTGTACTGCCTATGCCTAAAAGCGCCCCTGGTCCTTGGGCTAGACTCCCTACCATTGCTACTGCCCACTCAAATGCTTTGAGCCCACCAGGAGAAAAAGCGCAATATAAATGTTACTTGTCTTGACTTTTAATTATCATTTTGCCATGTTGGTCATGGCCTTTTACTTATCATAGAGATAAACTACAATATTAAGCATTTATAAATGCATTGTGATACGATGTTGCCCACATAACGGGGACAGTGGTGCAATTTTCTGGCCCAGTGACAATTCCGCGAGCACAAATATGTATTTAAAAAGAAAACTTGAAATTGCCGTTATATGGGTTATATGGGCTGGACATGACGAACATTCTTCACCACTGTAGCAGTCGATAAAACAGAATTGATTTTCCTTTCTCTGTCTACAAGCAATAACGGTTTAAGGGTCACCAGAAGCAATTGCCCTGATAAAAAGTCACAACATAATTCACAGAATGAGCTGGTTGCTAATGTACTGTGTTAGGTGGAGGGGCAGGAAAAGGTCTTGGCAGGAAAGGCATTTAACACGGGAATGGTAACTGCGAAGCAGCTCGGAGTATAAGACATCAGACGAGAAACAGGGGGAAACAGTCCCGTCAGCGGCAGTGGGGCCCAGAGGACAGTCCTGTCAGCGGAAATGGGGCCCAGAGGACAGTCCCGTCAGCGGCAGTGGACAGTCCCGTCAGCGGCAGTGGGGCCCAGAGGACAGTCCCATCAGCGGCAGTGGGGCCCAGAGGACAGTCCCGTCAGCGGCAGTGGGGCCCAGAGGACAGTCCCGTCAGCGGCAGTGGGGCCCAGAGGACAGTCCAGTTAGCGGCAGTGGGGCCCAGGGGACAGTCCCGTCAGCGGCAGTGGGGCCCAGAGGACAGTCCCGTCAGCGGCAGAGGACAGTCCCGTTAGTAGCAGTGGGGCCCAGTGGACAGTCCCATCAGAGACAGTGGGGCCAGAGGACATCCCCGTCAGTGGCAGGGGGGCCCAGAGGACATACTGATGGAACGAAAATGGCTCATGCGTTACTTACTTAAAAATTACTGAGCATGTGCAACACACATAATGCAGCAAATGTATTGCTAAACGCACAGCATGCAGCACTTTCTAAATATTGCTACACGTTACACACAACGCAATGTGGGCACTGTGAATGTTGCACAGACTTTGTATTGCTATGCGTTAGTCTGCTTCATAAATTTTTATAATTTGCGACTTTAACGTCCCACTGTGAAACAAGCCTAATGGTGGCCTCCCACTATTCAATAAAACAAAAATGATTTTACAGCAGCTCAATGAAAAGTGTAGCTGATCAACTTGTATGGAAATTGAATGGAATAGGATCATAGATTGTCAATTTTTTTTTTATTTATAAACCCACATAAATTATTTTCAGAGATAAAAAAACATGTTTGTGATATATTGGTCAGATTTTTTTTTTTTAATTCTAGAATTCAAAAGAAATATAAAGATTTTTTGTTATCATGTGTGGTGAGATGTGTTTTTATTTCCATTAGGCTATTTTTGATCACAGTTTTGGTGTTTGGTTTTGCTTGATAGATAAGGGCAGGGAGTAACTACAAATCATGGTGATGTGGCCCCTTAATGTTCTCAACCTTTCCTTTGTCTCCCCTTGGTGCCCTCACAGTCTGGGGGCCCATCTCACAAGGGTCATAAAACAAGTGTAGCCACAAACACACCTGATCTGGAGTATCAGAGAAAGGGAAGGTTAGTAGTTTGGGGCCTTCCATACCTGGGGGCCCCCCTGCAGTCCTAGGGGCTACTTCCCCCTAGTTATGCCTCTCTGGATAAGGGGTTACATAACAATAATTCTGCTGGGTGACAGTAGCTATTTGGCCGTTTTTTATAGTTCTTGTTTTTTTTTTTGTCAATTTTTTTGCATTTTCTGATTGGCCAAGTACTTCTGAGTTGACTCGTAAGTATTAGACCAAACAGAGAATGCAGCATTTTACCGCAGTAATTGTAGTACCATGGAAATTTTAGGCTAATCACAAGATGTAGGAATACTGGGTGGAATTGGGGCTTGATTCACAAAGCAGTGCTAAGTGTTAGCACGCTTGTGAAGAGCCCTGTATCACGCCTAAAGTTAGTTTAGGCGTGATAAATAGCACTTGCGTGCAAAGTCCAGCACGCAAAACTTTGCGTGCGCACAGCGCGGTGCGTGCGAAACCATGCGACGTTAAGGTCGCACCCCATGCGACCTTATAGGCGCATCGGGTTCGCCGTTTTCATCACACCACGATTTTAAAAAACAGTGCTAACCTACTTAGCACCCTGGTTAACACTAGAGATGTCAGTGAACGGTTCCCGAACCGTTCGCCGGCGAACACCTCACCCTATACTACTTCCGGGTCGCTATGACCCGGAGTAGTACGGCTGCGCTGGCCTGGCGATGCGCGGCCTAGATCGCACTCCTGTCGCCGGGCACTTTCTGCGCATGTGCGGGACATCATGATTGATGTCACGCTCATGTGCAGAGGGCGCCCGGCAACAGGCGCGCAATCAAGGACGCGCACCGCCGGGCCAGCGCAGCCGTACTACTCCGGGTCATAGCGACCCGGAAGTAGTAGCGGCCCATAGGGGTTCGCCGGTGAACAGTTCGGGCCATCTCTAGTTAACAAGCCCAAAGTCTTTAGGCATGCTAAGTAGGTTAGCACCGCTTTGTGAATCGAGGTGTAACGATTGTGGAATTCTCTCCGTGATCAGCGCACAAGTCGTGCGCTGACACTGCGGAAATCCTCCACAAGCGTGTAATTTGAGGGAACCCAGCAAAAGGTGCAATGCACCTGTAGAGGGAAATTCCTGTCGACAGGTGGAGCTGTGGAGTGCAGAGGAACAGTTCCTCTGCCCTGCCACAGACGCCAGACAGGAATTGTACGAAGGGAAGAAACGCAGGGCAAGATAGCCCTGAAAGAGAGAGATCAAAGCGACAGAGGGTATGTGTGTCCACCAAACTAGTCGCCACCCTGCGACGATGAACACACAACCATGAAGATAAAGTGAGAAGGCAATCGCCAGAGATGGCGATTGCTAACAGCGACACAAGACCGAATAAGCACAGATGAGGAATGTATGTATGTCCACCAATCTAGCCGCCAACCTGTGACGGTGGACACACAACAGAATAAACCAAGTGAGAATGAGCACAGGGACAAAATGTATGTATGTGCCCCAATCTAGTCGCCAACCCGCGACGGTGCACATACAACAGCAGATATGAAGTAGGAACGCAATCGCAAGAGAGGCGATTGCCAGAGGTGACACAAGGCTACAGCAAGGCAGAGCACAAGAGTAGCAAAGGCACAGCAAATAATACGATGAAAAGATAAGGAAAATAACAAACGCTAAATAAACGCGAACACCGCACTCATTCGCAACAGTGCACGCGTTTATGCGCGGTCTCCGCGTGATAAGCACAACAGAGACAAGCACGCCTAACTAACCACCGACAGACAAACATGAAACAGAGGACGCGAGCGCTTGCTTAACGGTTACCTCACCGAGCCTCCAGCAAGTGTTCGTAGCTGACAAGACAGATACACGAAAACAGGAATAAGTGAGAGATAACAGCAAGGATCAGACAGATCCACAGCACTAGGGCTAGGCGAGTGCGATCCAGGCAAGACAGATAGAGGAGATAGCTGGTAGCAACCGCTGCTCCAGCTATACTCCAAGAACAAAGATCAGAACGACTTCCTGTCGACCACCGCTGGGACAGAACAATCGCAACATACAAACAAAACAGATATGCAATCCTAACTGCACTAGGGAATCTGCCTAGTGCAGTCCCAGGAATTACTCTAAGCTAATCTTAAAGGGACACTTAAGTCAAACAAAAAAAATGAGTTTTTCTCACTTAGGGCTTCCAATAGCCCCCTGCAGCTGTCCGGTGCCCTCGCCGTCTCCCTCCGATCCTCCTGGCCCCGCCGGCAGCCACTTCCTGTTTCGGTGACAGGAGCTGACAGACTGGGGACGCGAGTGATTCTTTGCGTTCCCAGACACATTAGCACCCTCTATGCTGCTATATGGTATATGATATATGCTATAGTAGCATAGATGGCGCTATTGTGGCCAGGAACGCGAAGAATCACTCGCCTCCCCAGCCTGTCAGCTCCTGTCACCGAAACAGGAAGTGGCTGCCGGCGGGGCCAGGAGGATCGGAGGGAGACGGCGAGGGCACCGGACAGCTGCAGGGGGCTATTGGAAGCCCCAGGTGAGTAAAACTCATATTTTTTGTTTGACTTAAGTGTCCCTTTAACAATGAGCAAGGCTGACACTCCAGGAGTGTTTCACAGGACAAACCCTTATGACCAGCGCAGGTCTGTGATATCACATGGTATATATAGAGCAAGCCTACAAAGGATGTGGCTAGGCAATCTGCATGACAAACGTATGCAAATTCCTCAGCAGCAAGCTGCAAAACTGTCAAAAGGTCTCTATTCCAGAGACCTGCAGGATGCAGACCTGAACAGTGGTCAAAAAACTGCCTGCCTGCACAGGCAGCCGAGCGGATCCTCACACAAGGCCCAAAAGTCTTGTGATTGGTCTAAATTTACCGCAGTAATCCAATTTTCGTGGTAAAATTCAGCCTTCTCTGATTGATCCAGTGCTTCCGAGTTGTGTGGCAATTTACCATGTATAGGGGTTTTGCTATTAACCATCGGCAAAATTGTAAAAGATGAGAAAAGGGAGACCGAGAGCCCAATATAGTGTAGTATGTTGTATAAATAGAGAAAAATGTTAAAAGTAAGTATTATACTTACAAACCTGGGTTGCTCTAAGGCAACCACTGTATACGCAGGTGGGGAGATTAAGCCTGACCCCACTCAGGACTAAGATGTCGCTCTCTGTAGATAGGAAAAGAGGGTATATCACCCTTCCACCAAGGGTGGACAACTTAATATGCAAGGATACAGAGGCGCCAGTAGGATAAAACAAGATAAAAGGTTTAAAACGGTTTAGGTGGCGGTGGTGGACCGTCCACACACAAACAGACAAAAAATTGCTGTTGATTGTAGAAAAAAAATTCACAATTTATTCACATACTCCTACATAAAAGTGCAACGCGTTTCACGGGTAAACATCCCGCTTCATCAGGCAATAAACGAACGGAGTATCTCACAGCTCTGAGTATATTGATAGCTTGGCACCTCTGTGACAGAGGTGCCAAGCTATCAATATACTCAGAGCTGTGAGATACTCCGTTCGTTTATTGCCTGATGAAGCGGGATGTTTGCCCGTGAAACGCGTTGCACTTTTATGTAGGAGTATGTGAATAAATTGTGAATTTTTTTTCTACAATCAACAGCAATTTTTTGTCTGTTTGTGTGTGGACGTGGACGGTCCACCACCGCCACCTAAACCGTTTTAAACCTTTTATCTTGTTTTATCCTACTGGCGCCTCTGTATCCTTGCATAACCATCGGCAAAAAATCGGCACAAACGTCGACACAAAATTTTGCAAAATTACACGGAAAATGACATGGAAAATTACGCGAAATTATGAATTTAATACAGACGAAATTAATTACGATTTTCTCAGAAATTTTGCATTATGATTACGATGCGTAATTGTAAATTTTGACATGAAATTTCAGCCCACCACTACCTGTAGATCTGCAGATCTGTGAATTACCTGGAGAGCCGGGACAAGGACCTCCAGCACCCAAGGCTGAGACACCTAAGTGCGCCCCTCCATTCCTCCCACCCCAGCCGTCACACACTGATTGCTATTACACTAAGAGGCTCCTCCCCCATCCCTCCCACCCCAGCCGTCACACACTGATTGCTATTACACTAAGAGGCCCCTCCATCCCTCCCACCCCAGCCATCACACACTGATTACTATTACACTAAGAGGCCCCTCCCCCATCCCTCCCACCCCAGCCGTCACACACTGATTGCTATTACACTAAGAGGCCCCTCCATCCCTCCCACCCCAGCCGTCACACACTGATTGCTATTACACTAAGAGGCCCCTCCACCCCTCCAACCCCAGCCGTCACACACTGATTGCTATTACACTAAGAGGCCCCTCCATCCCTTCCACCCCAGCCGTCACACACTGATTGCTATTAGACTAAGAGGCCCCTCCCCCATCCCTCCCACCTCAGCCGTCACACACTGATTGCTATTACACTAAGAGGCCCCTCCATCCCTCCCACCCCAGCCGTCACACACTGATTGCTATTACACTAAGAGGCCCCTCCCCATCCCTCCCACCCCAGCCGTCACACACTGATTGCTATTACACTAAGAGGCCCCTCCCTCCCACCCCAGCCGTCACACACTGATTGCTATTACACTAAGAGGCCCCTCCTCCATCCCTCCCACCCCAGCCGTCACACACTGATTGCTATTACACTAAGAGGCCCCTCCCTATCCCTCCCACCCCAGCCATCACACACTGATTGCTATTACACTAAGAGACCCCTCCTCCATCCCTCCCACCCCAGCCGTCACACACTGATTGCTATTACACTAAGAGGCCCCTCCTCCATCCCTCCCACCCTAGCCGTCACACACTGATTGCTATTACACTAAGAGGCCCCACCCATCCCTCCCACCTCAGCCATCACACACTGATTGCTATTACACTAAGAGGCCCCTCCATCCCTCCCACTCCAGCCGTCACACACTGATTGCTATTAGACTAAGAGGCCCCTCCCATCCCTCCCACCCCAGCTGTCACACACTGATTGCTATTAGACTAAGAGGCCCCTCCTCCATCCTTCCCACCCCAGCCATCACACACTGATTGCTATTACACTAAGAGGCCCCTCCATCCCTCCCACCCCAGCCGTCACACACTGATTGCTATTATACTAAGAGGCCCCTCCCTCCCACCCCAGCCGTCACACACTGATTGCTATTACACTAAGAGGCCCCTCCTCCATCCCTCCCACCCCAGCCGTCACACACTGATTGCTATTACACTAAGAGGCCCCTCCCTATCCCTCCCACCCCAGCCATCACACACTGATTGCTATTACACTAAGAGACCCCTCCTCCATCCCTCCCACCCCAGCCGTCACACACTGATTGCTATTACACTAAGAGACCCCTCCTCCATCCCTCCCACCCTAGCCGTCACACACTGATTGCTATTACACTAAGAGGCCCCACCCATCCCTCCCACCTCAGCCATCACACACTGATTGCTATTACACTAAGAGGCCCCTCCATCCCTCCCACTCCAGCCGTCACACACTGATTGCTATTAGACTAAGAGGCCCCTCCCATCCCTCCCACCCCAGCTGTCACACACTGATTGCTATTAGACTAAGAGGCCCCTCCTCCATCCTTCCCACCCCAGCCATCACACACTGATTGCTATTACACTAAGAGGCCCCTCCATCCCTCCCACCCCAGCCGTCACACACTGATTGCTATTATACTAAGAGGCCCCTCCATCCCTCCCACCCCAGCCGTCACACACTGATTGCTATTATACTAAGAGGCGCCCCAGGGCCCCCAACACCTTAATCTCTAGTTATCTGGCTTGCAGTCACTGCCATGTATCCCCTTTTCTTATTTCTCTCTGCTTCAAACACAATAGGGGAATGATAGCTTAGTGAGTTGTCTGCCCCCTCCTACACTGTGCCCTGAGGCCTGAGCCTCTCTCGCCTCTGCCCAGGGACGGTTTAAGCAACAATGGGATCCCAGGGCAAAATAAACCTGGGGGGCCCCCCCAACAGATACCCCGGAGCAAAAATTGGCATTAAGGGACCTTTTTTGCAGCTGGTATAGTCAGAGTTTGAAGCCCCAATCGGTTGGAGCTCCACATTCTGGCTACCCCAGCCTGCATGGGGGACAAGGGGTTACAAAGTTTCCGGAGGGGGGACCCCGCATAATAAAAAAAAAAAATTCCCACACTCTAAACATAAGAAAAAAAATTGGGAAAATAGGAAAAAAATGCCAGGGATCTTCATACAGCCATATTGCGGCTGTATAGCGATCCCTGGCCAAAGCGCTGCATATGGACCCCTGGAAACCCCGTCAGGAAATGTATTGCTCTTTCTTTTGATACATGTAAAATTACACTACCGTTGGGTACTAGAAGTGACATTTACCGCATTTAAAAATATACTTTTTTCCTTTGAAACTTTAAAATTTATTTTCCCAAAAACTATAAGGTCTTTTTGAAAAAAAATGTTTTCCTCTTATTCCCAATAATCTCCTTAACATATCCTGCAAATTTAGGGTTTCTAGAATTTAAGGTGGATTTGCTATTAACCATTAAAATCGGCTGGTTTTTAAATGTGTATTTTTTTTCCTTTGAAACGTTAAAATCGATTTTCTCAAAAACTACAAGGCCGATTTGAAAAAATATTTTTCCTCTTGTAGCCACTGGGGGCCCCTACAAGCTCTGGGGCCCTGGGGCAGCTGCCTCCTTTGCCTCTATGGTAGCGCAGGCCCTGCCTCTGCCTCGGCCCGGCCCTGATTACCTGTGCTGACAATATCTACCTTTTTATTTTTACTTTTATTTTGAAACACATAAACAGATAGTTCACAGTGTATTTCATTTCATTATTTTTCCCTGTTATTCTGCTGAGACGACTTTTTTCTCTTTCTTTCCGTCTTGTGTCTCTATACATTATTTATAAATGTTAATCTATTCAGCATTGCACATGTCAGACTATGTTTAACACTAGGTGGAGAATCCAGGTTTTATGGATCTATTTGCCTTTGAAGTGTCGGGAACGAGAGTCTCAATGACAGAGGGAATGATTATGACGGCAATATTGAGATAGGAGAAGATACTGAGCTCTGTCTTCTGCTCACCCAGATTTACAATAATGGAGACGGTAATGTGTATTGAAATGTCTGACAAAATGTATGTTCCTCTAAAGCTCCAGCACATCAAGGATGGGACTATCGGTAAGGCAATGCAATGTACGAGCAGAAGGATACAGACTGAAATATAGGGATTGGGGCTTTTCTGGCTTGGTGGGAGTCAACCACAACCACATGGAGCCATGCTGGTAAACATTACCACCTACAGGGAGTGGACAAAAATTTGGAAATACCTGGCAAAAGACATATAACCTTGACTAATGGGGTGTAGGAACACCTCTGGCATTCACAACAATTTGAAGTCTCCTTAGAATGGATAAATAGAGTCATAATTAAGAATGGCCAACAGGATCACCAACACTGACCACAAGGACTCAATAATATTGAGGTCACACGATTGTGGAAGCCATGGCAGACGTGAAACTTCAATTTGATTCTCAAAAAAAAAAAAACAGTCCTGGATGATGTTAGCTGTGGACAGGGGCTTTGTAAGGCCCCGTTCACACTTGCGGTTTTGCAAAAACCGCACCGGATGTCCGGACCGCACCGGAGCCGGATCGGACCTGAACCGTACGGTTCCTGTCCGGATCCGGTCCGGATCCGGTCCGGTTGCATACGGTTTCCGTGCGGTATGAACACGGTTGCGGTCCGGATCCGGATTCTTAAAGAGATAACAACCTGTATAAATACCTGGGGTTCTGGGAGGTCAGCAGAAGCTCTGGGGTCATTGTTGGAGACAGCTGGACGTGTGGAGACCATCCTTGGATACAGAGACAGCAGTTGGGACCATGGATCCAGTCATTTTTTACGCTTATTACCTGGGAATTCTCTCCTTCCTGTTGTTTACCTACTACTATGTGGGGAGAAGGCGTGCTCCTCGCAGGAGATGGTGGGTGCACCCTCTACTAGCCAGGAGGCAGAGGAAGGGAGAGTTCCAGGCCCTCTACCGGGACCTCAGACGACACCCACAGAAGTTCTACAGCTACACTCGGATGTCTATTCCCCTGTAAGTATATAGGCCTAAATACACCAACCCCCACCATTCCTAAACACCCCACCCTCACCCCCACAACACCTCATCCCTGTATACCTAGCTAAACACACCACCCTGACCCCCACACCCCTGTATACCTAGCTATACACTACACCCCCACCCTCCACAACACTCCCAAACCTCTGTAAACACACCTCCCCCATCCTCCACCCAACACCTTGTCCCACAACATACTTTACAGCTTCTTCCTTTCCATCTCCTGACAGGTTTGATACCCTTTTGGAGATGGTGAAGGATGACCTTAGGAAGAAGGATACCACGTTCAGGAGAGCAGTCACACCACAAGAACAACTACTCATCACGCTGAGGTATGTAAAAACAAATTTTTTTATTGCAAAAACAACCACTTTCCAACATGGAAACATTCTTCCAACATGGAAGACAAAAAAATAACATATCTATGGTATAGCCCGGTCAGTTTTAAGGAACACCAACCACCAACTTTGTGCTGGAAGAGTTGTAGGGCATAGCTGCCCAAGTGTCTTTCGGGGACACCAGGCCCTAATAAATTGAAGTGCTTCAAAAACCTAACCACTGGCACAGGACCCTCTGAGCCATGGATGAAGGACACAGGTCAGTGAAAAGGCTAGGCCTCTCACCGACCAGTGTAGGTGTCCTTCATCCATGGTTTCAAGGGTCTTGTGCAAGTGGTTAGGAACAAGAAAAAAGGGAGGAGCAAGAGGAACCGATGGCAGAGGTGCAGGACTACAGGTGCAGTGCAACAGGCACAAGGTTGTGACCCAGGTAGTGTCTTTCGGGGACACCAGGCCCTAAAATTGAAGTGCTTCAAAAACCTAACCACTGGCACATGACCCTCTGAGCCATGGATGAAGGACACAGGTCAGTGAAAAGGCTAGGCCTCTCACCGACCAGTCAAGGTGTCCTTCATCCATGGCTCCAAGGGTCTTGTGCAAGTGGTTAGGAACAAGAACAAAGTGAGGAGCAAGAGGAACCGATGGCAGAGGAGCAGGACTACAGGTGCAGTGCAACAGGCACAAGGTTGTGACCCAGGTAGTGTCTTTCGGGGACACCAGGCCCTAAAATTGAAGTGCTTTAAAAACCTAACCACTGGCACAGGACCCTCTGAGCCATGGGTGAAGGACACAGGTCAGTGAAAAGGCTAGGCCTCTCACCGACCAGTCAAGGTGTCCTTCATCCATGGTTCAAAGGGTCTTGTGCAAGTGGTTAGGAACAAGAACAAAGTGAGGAGCAAGAGGAACCGATGGCAGAGGTGCATGACTACAGGTGCAGTGCAACAGGCACAAGGTTGTGACCCAGGTAGTGTCTTTCGGGGACACCAGGCCCTAAAATTGAAGTGCTTTAAAAACCTAACCACTGGCACATGACCCTCTGAGCCATGGATGAAGGACACAGGTCAGTGAAAAGGCTAGGCCTCTCACCGACCAGTGTAGGTGTCCTTCATCCATGGTTTCAAGGGTCTTGTGCAAGTGGTTAGGAACAAGAAAAAAGTGAGGAGCAAGAGGAACCGATGGCAAAGGTGCATGACTACAGGTGCAGTGCAACAGGCACAAGGTTGTGACCAAGGTAGTGTCTTTCGGGGACACCAGGCCCTAAAATTGAAGTGCTTCAAAAACCTAACCACTGGCACATGACCCTCTGAGCCATGGATGAAGGACACAGGTCAGTGAAAAGGCTAGGCCTCTCACCGACCAGTCAAGGTGTCCTTCATCCATGGCTCCAAGGGTCTTGTGCAAGTGGTTAGGAACAAGAACAAAGTGAGGAGCAAGAGGAACCGATGGCAGAGGTGCATGACTACAGGTGCAGTGCAACAGGCACAAGGTTGTGACCCAGGTAGTGTCTTTCGGGGACACCAGGCCCTAAAATTGAAGTGCTTTATAAACCTAACCACTGGCACAGGACCCTCTGAGCCATGGATGAAGGACACAGGTCAGTGAAAAGGCTAGGCCTCTCACCGACCAGTGTAGGTGTCCTTCATCCATGGTTTCAAGGGTCTTGTGCAAGTGGTTAGGAACAAGAACAAAGTGAGGAGCAAGAGGAACCGATGGCAGAGGAGCAGGACTACAGGTGCAGTGCAACAGGCACAAGGTTGTGACCAAGGTAGTGTCTTTCGGGGACACCAGGCCCTAAAATTGAAGTGCTTCAAAAACCTAACCACTGGCACATGACCCTCTGAGCCATGGATGAAGGACACAGGTCAGTGAAAAAGCTAGGCCTCTCACCGACCAGTCAAGGTGTCCTTCATCCATGGCTCCAAGGGTCTTGTGCAAGTGGTTAGGAACAAGAACAAAGTGAGGAGCAAGAGGAACCGATGGCAGAGGAGCAGGACTACAGGTGCAGTGCAACAGGCACAAGGTTGTGACCCAGGTAGTGTCTTTCGGGGACACCAGGCCCTAAAATTGAAGTGCTTTAAAAACCTAACCACTGGCACAGGACCCTCTGAGCCATGGATGAAGGACACAGGTCAGTGAAAAGGCTAGGCCTCTCACCGACCAGTCAAGGTGTCCTTCATCCATGGTTCAAAGGGTCTTGTGCAAGTGGTTAGGAACAAGAACAAAGTGAGGAGCAAGAGGAACCGATGGCAGAGGAGCAGGACTACAGGTGCAGTGCAACAGGCACAAGGTTGTGACCCAGGTAGTGTCTTTCGGGGACACCAGGCCCTAAAATTGAAGTGCTTTAAAAACCTAACCACTGGCACAGGACCCTCTGAGCCATGGATGAAGGACACAGGTCAGTGAAAAGGCTAGGCCTCTCACCGACCAGTCAAGGTGTCCTTCATCCATGGTTCAAAGGGTCTTGTGCAAGTGATTAGGATCAACAAAGTAAGGAACAAGAGGAATCAAAGGCACAGGTGCAGGACTACAGGTGCAGTGCAACAGGCACAAGGTTGTGACCCAGGTAGTGTCTTTCGGGGACACCAGGCCCTAAAGTTCAAGTCCAGCAAAACCAAAAGTTAAAAAGCCCTGTGATGGTATCCTTCCTCCGAGGATCGGAGGTATTCAGAAGAGCATGTCCAGGAACAATTTGACTTTTTTTTTCAAATTGTATCGGCACCACTACTAGAAAAGGTGGGAGTTGCTGCCTGGAAATCTGGACTCTCTTGGGTGCTGGTCGTGGATGAGCTGGACCCTGACAGCGGTGGCCCATATTGACTGCCTCTGTAGCCGGTGTACATCTGTGATGATTGCCAGGTGGGCACCGCTGTTGGTTGTGGGGGTCTAAAAATTGGTGGTTGCAATAATGGCGTGTCCATGTGCTGTTTAATCACCTCCAGCAAATTGGAATGGCACGCCATCAGGTTTTGGGA